>NC_053022.1:141011576-141114284 GCF_003073215.2 Triticum urartu
ATTCACTTAAGCTTCATAACGAGTTAGATTCCTCACTTGTACCTATTCCTGGATTCGTACAAATCTGGAACCAACTTCAAACACATAAGTGAATGTCTTCACACCATGAGGTCAATGTCTTCAAACTGATTTATCTTCAAAATCTTTCTGAGAATGCATATGACCTCTCCCCTTCCCTCACATCTCTAATGCTGTCACAGGTACATGTCCGTGGGAGAATCCCTTGGTTCTCATAGTCTGCATTCGTTTGCAGAATTCTTACAGCATCACATTAACTCTCCCGAAGCTAGTTCCTGTTTGACCAGCAAGCGGAAGCCTTTGAAGCCTTTGAACGTGTTGAAGCCATTCAGTTTGAAGTTCATGGCTACAGAGAAATCAGCAAGGAAGGGTGGCAGACAATGTCGAGGGGGAACATCAAGAGAGCTGCCTGATGACCTCTCAGAGTTGTACAAGACAGATCCAGAAGAGGATTACAATCAGCGCAAGACACAAATCCAATGGATTCGAAGATATTGGGCCGAACAATGGTTTAAATACAAGTTTGTGACCCAAGAGTATGCTGAGAAGAATGCCATCAAGAGTCCTTGGGGTGACATTCTCTTCCGAAGCCTTCCACCCAAGACCAGAGCTGAAGCTATTGCTCAAGGTTTCTATCCCTGTATGGTCTGTGGACCACGGCCTAAAAATGCCGACCCATCATCACTGCTATGGTGTCATGACGATAATCTCTTCAAGCGCAACTTCCAGCACGCAAAGGCATCGGCCAAGGAAAACAAGAAGTCATTGGGACTAGACTTCAACCCTGGTCCTTCTGCTCCCCGGGCTGATGACACACGCGATGTTGAACCCAATATCATCGGACCTTTGTACAACCTTGATGGCCTTATCACTCACATTTTTGTTCAAGGTGCCAAAGTGGATCATTCTGATGATGATGCCGACACTGATGAAGCCCCAGCTCCTACTCCAAAGCCGCAGAAGCAAAAGAAGGCTAAAGCTTCAAAGTCAGCTGCTCCTCCAAAAGCTTCACGTGTGAAGCCACTGGCTACTGCACCTCCTGAAGACAGTGTGGAGTCTAAAGATCTATCACGTATCTCCAAGAAGACGGAGATGAAAAAGAATACTGATCAGGCATTGACCCCTGCTGCCATTCTGCGAGACGAACACATTGATCTGTCCAGTGATGAAGATCTTGTAGATGACGCTCTTGAGCAACTGATTAAGAGCAAGGAAGAAGCAGAAATCTTCAATGATTTGCCTCTCTTTGACGTGGCAATCATCCACAACTTCATTGATGAGTGGTTTGAAACCCCCAATCTCAGCTTTGACGATCTGCAACTTCCAATTGGCCTCAGCATCTCTTTCAATGGCGCCATTGCTTCTGAGCTAGCTCTAGCTCAGCGCATCGTTGAACTGAACCACAAGATCGACTATGAGAAAGCTCAGTTCAAGAAGCACATGGCAAAGGTCAGCGTGCAAGATGTCAAAAACTTCAAGGTTATGCTGCACGAGCTCAAGGAAGCTTTTCTCAAGAAACGAGAAGAAGCTAAAGGTTCTCGTGAGTGCATGAAGAGTCTGGCTGACAAGTGCGTGCTAGCCTACAATGAAGCTGAGAAGCGCAAGGCTCTTGGGCATCCTGGCATCGACCCCAGAATGGCTGCAAAGAAGAAGAAGCCATCGACTGACAAATCTGCACCTTCAAGGCGGGAAGAACCTCGCATTGTCTTCCCAAGTAGCATGTCCGGCTCGAAGCCAAAGTTCAAGTCAACCGTTTCAGAACTGAAGAAGACAAGGGCTGCCAAGGCTGAAGCCAGAAAGAGGAAAAATCCTGAAGCTTCTGATGTCGCTCCCTCCAAGAAGAAACGCAAAACCAAGAAAGATCGGGTTGCTCCCATAGAGCCCCTTGTTGTCGAGCCCATCTCGGTTGCTCGTCCTGACTCTTCGCATCAAGAACGACGGATGGTAGTTCATGAGCCTGCTTCCACAGAGGCTCCTGAAGCTGAAGACATTCCAGCAGTTGACCCCACCGCTACTGAAGACATTGGTCACCATGACAATGTTGAAGATGATGTAGTTCTTCCTCAGATCGAGCACAACTTGGTATCATCGCCTATTCTCACGAATAGCGAACTCATCAGCATTGGTCGTCCTCTGACGCCAATTGCTCAGGATGCATCATGGGCTGATCACCCACAACAACAAGACACCCCGAGTACTCCCCAACAACAAGTCACCCCACCAGTGCAAGAAGAAGATGATGACTTTGAGGCCCAGCCAACTCCATCTCCACAGGCATCGCCAGTGTTACGCAGGCTTCGCAAAGGACCAAGGCCCCAAGTCCCTCTTTCGAGCGTTCTAGAAGGAGAAGTGCACCACCAATCTGTTGCACGGCAGGTGTTCCCAGAAGCCACTCCTACTGTGAATGTCTCCGAGTCTGAAGCTAAAGTTGCTGAAGACAATCCGGCTGCATCAGCCGAAGAAAAACAAGCAGAAGAACGTGTCCCTACTCCCCCCATCATTGAAGAAGTTGTTCCTGAAGTGAACGTTTCGGTGCCCGACCCTCCAGCTCCTCAACTGGAGGTTGAGAATCCTGAGGCTGCCACCACTACCACCACTGAAGCCAATGACTTGGTCATGGCTGAAGACAATGTGGAGCCTACACCAAACACTGTGCCAGAAGCCAATGATGCACCTGCAACAGATGTGCAGCCTGACGCCTCTGTTGATATCACTGCTCTTGTTCCGCCACCAAGGCCACATACTATCAAGCAAGCATACAACTATGGCCATCTTATCACTGTCAAATGGCCTCTTCTTGTTCCTCCACCTGCTGCTGGTCCCCAATTTGACTATCATGTCGAGCGCAGGCCTCAGGTTCAGAAGCCAATGCCAAGGCTTCCTAGGTTTCCAGGCACTGCATCTACACCCAGATCATTCAATATCAATGGCTTCAAAGCACACAACACCTTCTTTGTTAGCGCCAAGAACCCCTACTCTAAGGCAAGAATATCT
This sequence comes from Triticum urartu, assembly GCF_003073215.2. NCBI lineage: Eukaryota > Viridiplantae > Streptophyta > Magnoliopsida > Poales > Poaceae > Triticum > Triticum urartu. Next base: position 141,014,589 of record NC_053022.1, read on the forward strand.
TCTGATCGGTTCTGGAGCTATCAGCAGCGCAGTTATTACTCATGCATCTTATACAATCAAGGTCGCATTTTTCCACATATACGTCTTGACACTGAAGCCATAACTGGTGTGCCTTGTTTGGAAAAAGTGCTGGATTGCTTCAGAGAGTCTGTCTTGTTGCAGTTCGTCACTGACAAGGAGCACTGGAACGAAGAATTGCTGCTCCAATTCTATGCCACTCTTCATATTCGTGGCTACAACAGGGATCCGAAGACTTGGGTCCTTGAGTGGATGACAGGCAATGTTCATCATGAAGCCAAAGCATTTGATGTCATTGAGCTCACTAGCCTACCCACTCCAGGTGATCTTTATGAACCTGGTTGTCAGCTTCACGGTGCTGCTATGGAAAGCATTTTTCACAAGCCTGAACCCAACATGAGTCAGATGCTTAGCATGATGAAGCCTTTGCCTCCCGATGCTGAATATCCTAAGGCATTATTTGTTGAAGACCTTGAGTATCTGCCACGTACTATCTATCACATTATAAGGCAAACTCTCTGGCCCATCAAAGGACATTCTCCAGATGCAAAGCTTGAAGGTGCAATGAAGACTTTGGTCTTCCATATTCTTCACGGCAAAAGCTTCAATGCACAAGACTTCTTCATCCGCTAACTTGTTGCATCAGGATCTGATCTCTTTGGCTTGAAGTTTTACGCTCCATGGATTATGCGTCTGATCAAACTACACTCAGCTATCACCTATCAGCCCTCTGCTCGCAATCATCTGATTTTTCTGCCTGACGTTGATATGTGAGTTGAAGCCATCTATCCAGAGCCTGCCAAGGAGCCCCTTAGTCTTCAAAATGCTGATAATCAAAGCTTCTCACAACACATTGAAGGAGTCCAAGCAGTCACTCGTGTTTATCCTCTGGCTGGCACTACCCGTGCACCTCATCGTGCCCTCACTGAAGCCACTGAAAGCACCATTGCACAATAGCCTAAGAAGCGATCTCGTGTTCTCTATGACCGAGAGCTTCTGGTTGCCCTTCATCAGAAATAGGATAAGCATCATGACTGGCTGAAGTGCCAAATGAAAAGCCTCTTGGTGGACGTAAACAGGATTTGCAACCTTGCCACCAAGAATGCCTTTGTCGCCCATGAAACTTGTCGGCGTACATGGAAAGGGCTGATGCTTATGTGTTCTGAAGATGATCTTCAAGATGATGGCTTCTTTGAACGCTTCAAGTTTGACTCAACACCTCCGAGAAGGACTGTGATGCGGCGTACTCCGTCTCTTGAAGACTCTGAGTTCTCCTCCTCTGCAGCAACAGTGAATGCACGTGTCATCAATGATGAAGACGATGCTACTTCACCATCTTCAGCGCGAATCAACACTGCACCAAGTTCGCCTGCACCGCCAACCAACACCGACGACCCTACTGCTTCACCAACTCCTCATGGGAACGAGTAGGTGCTCTATGTCTTCAAACCTTTTTGGTCCTTACTGACAAAAGGGGGAGAAGCATATGAGTTTGATAGTCTTCAAGCGGGTCCATATGGGCAGTGGTTTTATATTTTTCCTAGTGTTTACAACTCTCACTTTTTGATACATTTGGTTCTTTGAGTTGTAACACTTAAACTCGATGGTCGCTGCTATTTATTTGCTATTCTGTGATGCGATGATAAATTCCGCATGTGCGATGATAACTTCCGCACTTAGGTCATTCTGTAGATGTCCATTTTTCATTATGCATGTCATTATCTTCACATACTTTTCATGCATGATGAATTGTCGTCATAAGTTGAAGAGGATCTCCACAAGTACAACCTGCCATGTGCATTTGCATTACAAAAGCAAATTACTTATATGCACATCTTCAGGGGAGCCTTTGCCACTTATGAAGACAATACCTAAATCCTTTACATTTCACATACTTTTAACCCCGTTGAAAACTTCAACCAGTTTGTCATCAATCACCAAAAAGGGGGAGATTGTAAGTGCATCTAGTGCCACCCCTAGTTGGTTTTGGAGTATTGACGACAAACCTGGTTGAGGGACTAATGTGTTTGTGAGAATTGCAGGATAACACAGGTAGTGGTCCCTCATTGATTCGGTTTATCTACCAGAGATGACCCCTAAAAATGTATGAAGACATTGAAGACAATGGTGGTATGTGAAGATATTCACATTGAAGACTATGACAAGAGAAGACATTGCGTGAAGACTATGAGGCACCTAGACTTAGTTGTTTCGTTGTCTCCTTTTCTTCTTTGTTGAGTCATAGGAACCACCGTACTATTAAGTGGGGTCCAAGTGAACAAAGTCAGAGTGACTGAAGTGATGCTCAACCAAAATCCTATGTCTTCGAGCGAAGACAATGAGAGCAAATCTTATCCAGAGCTGGATGAGTCAGCTTTGCTTGTAGCCCAAGTAAAGTTGCCACGTGTGTTTGAAATCTGACCGTTGGAACACGTGTCAGTTCCTTAGTGACCCAGGGTCATTTCGGACAAATCAAGTCGGGTTGCCTAGTGGCTATAAATAGCCCACCCCCTACAACCATAAACGGTTGGCTGCTTAGGGTTAGTGTATGGCTTTTGTCGTTTGAGAGCAACCCACCTCGAAGCCTTTGAGAGAGAATTCCTTGCGAGGATAAAGCCCTAACCACCCAGAGCCAAAGAGTGTTAGGCATCACTGAAGTCTTCCTGTCTGTGTGATCTGAAGACTTATTACACTTGAGGACTGTGAATCCTCCAGCCAGTTAGGCGTCGCGTTCTGAGCATCCAAGAGTCATTGTGGATCGCCGGTGAACGAAGTCTGTGAAGTTTTGGGAGTCTACCTTGAAGACTTACCAGAGTGATTGGGCAAGGACTGGGTGTCCTTAGCTCAAGGGGTAAGGTGAAGACGCGGTCTTCTGAGTTGAATCTCGGCCTCCCTAAGCAGACGTACAGTTGTCACAGCAACTGGAACTGGTCCAACAAATCATTGTCTTCAACGAGTCACTGGTTTCGTCCTTCCCATTCCTTTACTTACTGTTGGCCCTGGTGAAGTCATTGTATGATTGCATTATCTTTTGTCTTCACTGAGTAACTGATTGTTCTGATTGGCTTCACACTATCTTCCTACCTGATCTATACTGCCTAGCTGCTATTAGTCATTGTGCTTTCACTTCATTGAATACTTGACTATGGCTTGCTTAGTGTAGTCTACCTTCCGCTGCATGGTAATAGGTTTATTTCTATCGTTTGTCTTCGAAACTTTCATGTTTTGAAGACTTTCATAAAAAATAAGCCTATTCACCCCACCCCCCTCTGGTCGATCACTAGCACTTTCAGTCATGTATTTCTATGGTGCCTTCGTGTGTCAAGGCGCGGGGGCTGGAGCAGTGCTCATCTCGCCCACTCGGGACAAGATCTACTACGCCGTGCAGCTCTGCTTCCAGCAGGGCAAAAAGGTCTCCAACAACATTGCAGAATACGATGGCCTCATAGCCGGCCTGAAGGCTGCAGCGACACTGGGGGTAAAGCGTCTCACCATCAGGGGCGACTCGCAGCTCCTCGTCAACTTCTCCAACAAGGTATACGAGCCAAAGGACGAACACATGGAGGCATACCTTGCAGAAGTACGCAAGATGGAGAAACAGTTCCTGGGCCTGGAGTTGCAGCACGTGCCCCGAGGAACCAACAAGGAAGTCAACGACATCGCCAGAAGGGCATCCAAGCGATAGCCCCAAGAGCCTGGAGTCTTCGAGGAGCGGCTCTTCAAGCCATCAGCAACACCACCTCTTTCAAGAACAGCTAAGCCTCGGGAGGAACTGTCGCAGCCGCCTGCCACAGGAGCCCCAGCCTGTGGCCCAACCTCGGGAGCGCGCCTACTCTTAGCGCTTGAGCCCCGCGAGGGATGCTGGATCAAGGAACTCAAGGAATACCTGATGCAAGGGACGTTGCCGGAGAAGGAGGAAGACGTGTGGCCCGGCATGCCACAGCATACTACATCTGGGACAGTGAGTAATACAGGAAGCGGCCAAATGACGTTGCACTGCGTTGTATCTCCAGGCAACAGGGGAAAGAGTTGATAGCCGACATACACGGCGGGGACTGCGGGCACCATTCGTCGTCGCGAACCCTCATCGGCAAGGCATTCCGCAGCGGATTCTACTGGCCTACGGCGCTCAATGACGCAGCTGAGCTGGTGAAGTCCTACGAAGCCTGCCAATTCCATGCCAAGCAGATCCTTCAGCCAACTCAGGGCCTACAGACCATTCCACTCTCATGGCTGTTTGCAGTATGGGGGCTAGATATCCTAGGCCCGTTCCCTCGGGCGCCTGGGGGCTATCGATACCTCTACGTCGCCATCGACAAGTTCACTAAGTGGGCGAAGGTTGAATCCGTCTGCACCATCCCAGCTGGCTCTGCAGTCAAGTTCATCCAGGGCCTCATGAGCCGTTTTGGGGTCCCCAACCGCATCATCACCGATAATGGCACGCAGTTTGCTAGTAATCTCTTCAAGTCATATTGTGCTAACCTTGGAACGCAGATCTGCTACGCTTCGGTAGCGCACCCCGGGAGCAATGGACAGGCCGAACGTGCCAACGCGGAGGTCCTAAGAGGCCTCAAGAACAGGACCTTCAAGAAGAAGCTCGAGGCCCGTGGCAAGGGTTGGCACGATGAGCTCCAGTCCGTGTTGTGGTCCATCTGCACCACCGCCACCAAGCCGACGGGCGAGACCCCATTCTTCCTCGTCTAGGGAGCAGAAGTAGTCCTCCCTCACGAGGTCAGACATCGCTATGCACGGGTCTTGGCGTTTGATGAAACGTAGCAGGACGCCAGGCGGGGGATGGACCTCGTGCTGGGGGAGGAACGTCGCCGTGAAGCAGCACTACGGGCAGCAAGATACCAGCAGGCGCTGCGGCGGTATCACTGTCGCAGCGTCCGCTCCAGGACGCTCGAGGTGGGTGACCTCGTCCTGAGGCGGGTCCTCTCCAGGGAAGGGCTGCATAAGCTCTCACCCATGTGGGAGGGCCCGTTCAAGGCCGTCCATGTCTCCAAGCCTGGCGCCGCGCGCCTGGAGACACAGGATGGGGTACCCATCCAGAATGCCTGGAACATTCAGCACCTCTGGAAGTTCTACCCCTGAAGAAAGGCCCAGCACCTATTAAGAAGGCCCAGCGCCTGTGAAGAAAGTCCCAGCGCATGTGAAGAAAGGCCCAGCGCCTGTTAAGAAGGCCCGGTTCCTGTGAAGATCGCCGCCCATGACACTCTCACGTAATAACGAGTGGGTCTGTACACGCCCCGGAGTCTCAGGAGTGCCGCCCTTGGGCCTCGGGGGCTCCCTCCCACGTCTTAGTGGCAGCACTTAGCTCCGCACTGGTGAGAAGACGTCGAAGACTAGACTAGGTGCCGGACGCGGCTTTTCATTTGCTTTCCGAAGTTGGCTCGCCCCTCTTTAATTGAAATTTGCTTTCTGGTGTCTCTTGATGGTCTCGCCCTTTTGCTTTCTGCCTCTGTTTCTGCCTTCATTTCTTTGGTCGGCCTGTACTCTCTCGCGTGTCCCTCGCGAGGGGGCTGAACAGGTACCTTCGTGAGATTCCTTCTTCTGTTTTTCGCGAGGTACCCTCGTTCGAGCCCACAAGCTGGCGCACCTCTCTCTCTCAATCCGTGCCCCTCGGGTACCATGATACAAAGCGCTGGGTCAAGGCCAGCAACGCCTGCGACCAAGCCTCAGGGGAACGATAAACCTCTTGACGAATTTTTTGCAGTTCCTAAGCGCCCATCAGGTCAAGGAGGCCTCGACGGGCACCAGGAAGCAAGCAAGTGCCACGTGAGGAGGAGGCTACTCCGAGCAAGTCAAGCTAAGTTATCCCTACATAAAACGATGATGTTGCGACACAGCACAGGAGCAACAAACATAGCATAACGATTGAGATCATAGTTTGATACACGCCCCTCCGGGGCCCATTCAGGTTTCTTTTTGATGGAGAAAGGAAAGGGAGAACAAAATAAAAGTGGTGTCTGCCCCTACAGTGGTCCATGGGGGCAGGCTCCTGGCGCCGTCCTAAGCTCAGCCGGACCCCTCCTCGCGCTTCACGAAGGCGCGATGACGAGATGACCCACTGCCGCCTTCAAAGCGGGCGCGGGGGCGTGGCGGCTGGTCGTAAGCGCCGCTGCTAGAGCTGTCATTGGAGGAAGAGCCGCCGTAGCTGGACGAGACGTGGCTGGTCCCAAGGGCGGGTTCGCCCTCGTCCTCATCATGACCATCACCAAGGCCGAGCACCTCCTCGCCATCATTGACCTCGGGGCAGCACCTGGCGCGGCGACCATCTTCCCCAAACACCCTCACGTAGAGGGTCGCATCACCGTCATACTTGAAATGGAGGGTGCACCGCATGCTCAGGCTGCACGCACAGGCCAGGGCTATGTTTCCCGCGACAGAGAACTCGACCGCGACCCAGGAAGCCCTGCTACAGTAGTCGTCCGCCTACAGCCAGAACTCGCCTAGACCAGAGGTTGGAAGCTCGTCGACGAAGAAACGCGGGAGCTGAAGCCAATTGTCGGTCGGGTTCTCCGACCAGATGACGAACTCTAGCAGCACCTCCACCGAGTGGAAGCGCGGCCGGGGAGGCTGCACGACCACGACACGTCTCCCTTCATCGACAGGACCGCCACGACCAGAGCGACCCCTGCCACGCGAAGCGGCACTACCACGGCTGCGCAGGGCCGCGGTAGGGGTCGCGGTGTTCTTGCATGGACGGCCGCGTCCACGCTTGGGCGCCGGAGAGCCGGGCCCCTCACGAGGGGCCTTCCCTTTCTCCGCGGTGGAGAACCTCTTCGACAGTGCCATTGGCGTTGCAACTGGTGAGGGAGCAAAGAGCAAGAAGAAAGAGGAATGGGAAGAGATGGGCGACGGGGGCTCCCCCCCCCCCATTTATAGCCAAGGGAAGGCCAACCGCCAGCCTCCGTGATCTAAGGGAATAATGATGATTTTTCCTTGCATGCAGCAGAGACTCGTCAAATCAGGCAGTTGCCGAGGCAGCGTGGGGAAGCGGAGACACCCACGTCCAATCAACCGCCACGCGTCGACCAAGGCCGCAGGCTATTGGGGCCCACAATTCTCCGCACTTGCCATTCGGCTTCGCCTCGATGCCAAGCACGAGCGTGCCTTGGGCCCGGGGGCTACTATCGGCGTTCTAGGAACGGGGGTCCCCAGACTTGCCTGCCTGCGGCCCATGACGTGGCTCTGCCAGCGGGTCCGTACGGCCCATCTTCACCAGCAAGGACTCAAGACCCTCGCGAGGGGCCAAGCCTCATGAGGCGGACGACACAAGACCTCTTAGGAGTGGCCTCACCAGGCTGGCTCACGAGGGGCGGAGAGATCAAGGCCAGGCAAACCTCGTGAGGTTCCGATGACGTGAGCCATGACAATTGAGATCAGGCGGGCACCAGCGCGCACAGTGTCCTTATTTCCTCTTTGGTGCCTAGGGAGCAAGCACAGGCACGGAGTACCGAGGCGTCAAGCAAAGGTTTCCATATCGGTGAAACGAGACCAAGACCAGAAGGACGGCAAGACGAAGGTCACCGTGGAGCCCAAGACGGTGTCACCACCAAAGCCTTTGGTAGGCGAAGACCACTTTTGTTAGGATAAGCTGTACTAGTTGTCCCCTTTCGAATTGGCCGTTGTTGGCTCCCTTTCCGCTCAATATTTGGGGAGAGGACCAGGGCCTCTATAAATAGGACTAGCCACCATAGTAGGAAGGGGATCCGACGGATCGAGAACTAGTGTGAGAGACCGGAACAACCACAAGTTCACCGAGCACAAGAACACCTCTCCTCAGGAGGCTGTTCTTCCCCTTGTACTGTTTATCCTCAGTCCAAGAGGCAATCCACCACCACCACACTGGAGTAGGATATTACACCACAACGGTGGCCCAAACCAATATAAATCTTGTGTCCTTTGTGTTGCGAGTTCATCGAGTTAGTCCCTGAGATCTTAGCAAAGTTAGGACGCGTATCGGTAGGGGGAGATCTTTGCACGCACCCCAGTGTTTGAACCTTGAGGGTTTTGCCAAAACCCGTGATCCGACAAAGTCCATCTTCGACAGTGAAGACAATGGCTTCATCACCAACACTGATGCTAATGATGAGGATGATTCTGCTCCTACCTACTGCTTCATGGCACGTGGTGCCAAGGTAAACTCACGCAATGCTTACTTTCAAACATCAAGTGAAGATGACTCTGAATGTGAATCTAAACCTATCTACAAAACACTTGCTAAAATTGCAAGAGAACAACAAAATGCTATGGAACATATTCAAAAGTTGCTAGACAAAAGCGATGACCTGTTGGACACGGAAATGACTCGAACTCGGTCCTTAATTGAAGACATTAAAAATCTTCACGTTAAGTATGAGGAACTTGAAAGTCATCATGATACGCTCGCAACTACTCATGAAAAGCTCTCCTATGATTATCTTCAAAGGAACCAAGAGCTTGAGAACTTGAGATCGGCTCAAGAAGATATTCAAAAGGAGAACGAGTCACTCCGCACTCAACAGATCAATTTCACTAAGGAAGACTTTGAGCCACCATGTTTAAAATGGCTTGAGCGTGATAATGCTGCTTCTGTTGCTGGATGTTCTGCTACTACTACTGTTGTTATGTCTTCAACTGTTGATGTGGTAACTAACCCCTCTTCTGAGGCTACCACTACTATTTCTGATGAGAATGCCAGGTTGAAGACATTGCTTGAAAAAGGGATGTACAAAAGCCTCAAAGGGCATCAGACACTGTGCGATGTCCTCAAGAAACAGATTCCGAACTGAAACCCTAGGAAAGAGGGTGTTGGGTTCGAGAGGAAAATGAATGTTGATGGTTCCTACTGGAAGCCTGAGCAGTACCCCAAAACCACATGGGTTGCTGCAAAGGGACCTTCAACGGATCCATCTACCTTATCTGGCTTCACTTGTGCTAACCCGATTATCATTGATTAATCCTTTGATGCAAACTATAAACTGTTCAAGAATCAGAATGGTGAAGTGTTTGCCAGATATATTGGTACTAACTGCAGGAATGGACCACCTATGAAGAAAACCTGGGTACCAAAGAGTTGTCTTGAAAATCTTTAGGTGAATGTCATCATGACACCACCTGGGAAAAGGACAAACCCCAAACCAAAGGCTTCATACAAATAGAGGACTCATCAGAGTCACCCTAATGCCAACGTTTTGCAGGGAAACCATACTCGGACCTATGAATATGAGTGTGTTTCATCAAACCGCTATGTTCATAAGACCAAGAACTATTCTGCTTATTCTTATGAGTATTATTCTCCTCCTGCAAGATTATTTTCTAGGGATCCAAAGCCAAAGTTCTCAGATGTTGCACTTAGTCTCATTGCTTCTAAGCCACCCCTGAAGATGTGGGTGGTTAAGAAAAATTAACTCTCTTTTGCAGGGAAAGGTCTCCAGCCGGAAATCAAAGGCGTCTGATGTTTATGTTGGGGACCTAAAACATCTTGTGGGGCACAAGATAAAATGCCCAAATGGTATTACTATGTATTTTTTTCCTGGATTTCTTGACAGTCATCCTATCTGCCCTAACCAGGATCTCAACTTTGATAATATGCTTGTTCGTCAAATGTTTATGCTTCACATTTCCCTTGGTGAAGCCTATCCCCCTAACTACACTATAGGGTATGATACCAAAGGCTTCTAGGTGGATTATGGACAGTGGATGCACTAACCACATGACTGGTGATCGAAGTCTTCTCATGGACTCAACCTTACGTCCATCTGACAAGAGTCACATCACATTTGCCAACACTGGTAAAAGCAAGGTATTGGGTCTAGGTAGAGTTGCAATCTCAAAGGATCAGCACATGGATAAAGTGATGCTTGTTGAATCCCTTGGTTTCAACTTAATGTCTGTCTCAATGCTTTGTGACTTGAACATGATTGCGATATTTGGAAAATATCGTTGCCTTGTGCTTATGGAATCTGACAAATCTCTAGTCTTTGAAGGGTATCGAAAGGACGATTTGTATATGGTAGATTTCTCAGTAGGACCACAGTTGGCCATATGTCTTCTAGCAAAAGCTTCAGAGTGCTAGCTCTGGCATCAGAGGCTAGGGCATGCTGGCATGAAGAAGCATGTCGTAGGCATCGAGGGCGTCAAGTTCAAGAAGGATCATCTGTGTGGTGCCTGCGAAGCTGGAAAGATGACAAGGGCCAAGCATCCCTCGAAGACAATCATGACGACATCACGTCCCTTCGAGCTGCTTCATATGGACTTATTTGGCCCTACTCACTACTCTACTCTTACTACCACTGATTGCCTCCATGGTTTCATCATTGTTGATGATTACTCAAATATACATGGGTGCATATAATTCTCTACAAGAATGAAGTGCAGGATGTCTTCAGACGATTCGCAAATCATGCCATGACGAACTATGGCATCAAGATCAAGCACATCAGAAGTGAAAACGGCACAGAGTTCAAGAACACTGGCCTCGACACTTATCTTGATACATTGGGCATCACTCACGAGTTCTCAGCTCCATACACACCTCAGCAGAATGGCATCGTGGAGCGCAAGAACAGAACCCTCATTGAGATGGCCCGGACGATGCTTGACAAGTACAAGATTCCAGGGAAGTTCTGGCCTGAAGCCATTGATACTTCATGCCACATCATCAACCGTGTTTATCTTCACAAGCTTCTAAAGAAGACATCCTATGAGCTACTGACTGGTAAGAAGCCAAATGTCAGCTACTTTAGAGTATTTGGTGCTAGGTGCTGGATCAAGGATCCGCATCACACTTCAAAATTTGCACCGAAAGCACATGAAGGTTTTATGCTTGGTAACAGAAAGGATTCGCACTCCTACAGAGTCGTCAACCTCTTTCACTACAAAGTGGTTGAAACTGTGGATGTGCGGTTCAATGAAACTAACGGCTCACAAAGAGATCACCTTCCAAATGTGCTAGATGAAGTCTCACCAAGTGAATCCATCAAGTTTATGGGTACTGGAGAAATCATACCTTCAGAGTCTCAGGCTAAAGAAGAACTCGTCATTTCTGCACCTAATCAACCCAAAGATAATGCACAGCCTGAAGTCAATGCCGACAATGAAGACAATGATCAGCAAGACCAAAGTCTTCGTCCAGTACATCCTTGTGTTGCAAATGAAGTGCAGATTGAAAAGATAATCGATAGCATCAATGCACCTGGTCCACTCACTCGTTCAAGAGCAACACAGCTAGCAAATTTCTGTGGGCACTTTGCATTTGTCTCTATATCTGAACCCAAGAAAGTTGTTGAAGCCTTCATGGAACCTGAATGGATTCAAGCTATGCAAGAAGAGCTTCAACAGTTTGAGATGAACAATGTGTGGGAACTAGTCAGGCGTCCTGATCCTCGCAAGCACAATATAATTGGCACCAAATGGATCTATCGCAACAAACAAGATGAGCATGGTCAAGTTGTCAGAAACAAGGCTCATCTCGTTGCTCAAGGATACACTCAAGTTGAAGGGATTGACTTCGATGAAACATTTGCTCCGATGTCTAGGCTTGAAGCCATTTGCATACTGCTAGCCTATGCCAACCATCACAACATCCTCCTATACTAAATGGATGTGAAGAGTGCTTTTCTCAATGGCAAGATTGAAGAAGAAGTGTATGTTGCACAACCTCCTGGCTTTGAAGATCCAAAACATCCTGACATGGTATACAAGCTCAATAAGGCACTGTATGGCCTCAAACAAGCCCCTCGCGCTTGGTATGACACACTCAAAGACTTCCTGAAGAGCAAAGGCTTCAAACCCAGTTCCTTGGATCCCACTCTCTTCATGAAGACATACGATGGTGAAATGTTTGTGTGCCAGATCTATGTGGATGACATTATCTTCGGCTACACTGACAAGAGATACAGTGATGATTTTGGGCACATGATGCAAGAGCAATATCATATGTCCATGATGGGTGAGCTGAAATTCTTCCTCGGTCTTCAAATTGGTCAGCAGAGCAATGAGATCTTCATATCTCAAGAGAAATACCTCAAAGATTTCCTGAAGAAGTTTGGAATGCAAGACTGCAAAGGAAACACGACGCCAATGCCAACCAAAAGTCATCTGGGCCTCGACGACAATGGTAAAGAGTTCGATCAAAAGGTATACCGCTCCATGATTGGTTCTTTACTCTATTTATGTGCATCTAGGCCATATATAATGCTTAGCATTTGCATGTGTGCCCGATTCCAGGCGGCACCAAAGGAGTCGCATCACTTAGTTGTGAAGCGAATTCTTCGATATTTGGCTTACACCCCAACACTAGGATTATGGTATCCAAAGGGCTGAGAGTTTGATATAGTTGGATTCTCATATGCTGATTATGCTGGTGACAAGGTTGATCGCAAGTCCACATCAGGCACATGTCACTTTCTTGGACAATCTCTTGTCTATTGGTCTTCGAAGAAGCAGAACTATGTATCTCTCTCCACTGCTGAATCTGAATACATTGCTGCTGGATCTTGCTGTGCTCAGCTTCTATGGATGAAGCAAACTCTCAAGGACTATGGCATCCATCTAAAGCAAGTGCCACTTTACTACGACAATGAAAGCGCCATCAAGATTGCCAACAACCCAGTCCAGCACTCGAAGACAAATCACATTTAGATCTATCATCACTTTCTTAGAGATCATGTCATGAAGGAAGATATCGATATCATTCACGTCAACACTGAAGAGCAATTGGCAGATATCTTCACAAATCCCTTGGATGAGAAAAGGTTTTGCAAGTTGCGGTGTGAGCTAAATATCTTAGAATCCTCAAATGTCTTGTGATTGAACACACATCCTAACGCTTATGCATATTGATGACTTAGATGTGCAACACACGAAGTAACGTATATATTCAATCAATGAATACATACACTCTAAGTGTGAATACATTAACGCAGAATTTGTCTTCGGAGCCACGATAATTGTGCGTCGTGTCCGGGTCTAATACTTCCTATACGGTGGGTAACGCCACCACCACAATATCTTCGAAGGATTTCATGTGGCGTCATAATTGCATAGTCTTCGCATTTGAGTTGTCTTCAACATTATTTTAACTCCAAGGTTTATCTTCGCAATGTTGAGTTGGTCTGATATATATATATAGAGAGAGAGAGAGAAAGAGAGAGAGAGAGAGAGAGAGAGAGAGAGACTATTCTGATCCTGGGATCAGAATAGTTATTCTGATCACAGCGGCCCTATAAGGAGCCGAACAGTGTTCCCGAGATTAAGAAAACGAAATAGATCAGCGCCAGACCGGCCCATTAGCACTGTCCTGAACGGCCTTATAAAACACACACAACCTTCCATGTTCGCACTTGTCTCTAACCTCCCTCGGTTCCATCCAGTCTCCTCCGGCGCCCCGCCGCCGGCCTCCACCCGAGACCCGCCGCCGCCCAGCGCTTCCACCCCCGCCACGGCCGTGGCGTTTCCTCCCCATCACACCCACCATCACCGGGATCCTCGCTCCCCTGCTCCACCACCGCCGTGGCGACCTCAGATCCCCGCCACCGGCGACCTCCCAGCAGCAGTGCCATGACCGGACCCCCGACCTCCCTACCGCCGCCGCACCTCGCCTCCAGCCACCTGCTTCGCGCTGCCCCCCGATGAAAGCACAAGTGCTCCCTAGGTGGTTTTGATAATTGATGACAACATATCTCTTGTTGGACTAACATTTCTATCTATCATGTTTCAGATAAGTTCAATAATTGAGTGGCATGGACTAAAGGTTGTGGGAACTCCTTCAAGATGCTAAGGACAAAGGATTGGCTAAAGCTTCAAGCTCAAGACTCTTCATTTTACATTTTAGTGATCCAAGATCACATTGAGTCCATAGGAAAAGCCAATACTATCAAGGAGGGATGAGGTGTTGCTTAATGAGCCTCTTGCTTCATGTGCTTAATGATATGCTCCAAAATCCTCAGCTACTTTCCCACTTCCACATATGACCTAAACCCAAAGCCAAACTCGGACCTACCGATTATTCCTATCCGGCGCCACCGAGTTTCACCTGTCATAGCCACTGCCAGAAACCCTAATCAGTTCGGTCTCACCGATGGGATCTCGGTCTCACCGAGATGGGCTTGCAAACTCTCTGTTACCTATTGCAATATTTTCGGTCCCACCGAGATATGCAATCGGCCCCACCGAGTTTGCTTGGCCAACTCTCTGTTTCACTTATTACCCAAATTGGTCCCACCGAGTTTGAGTAATCGGTCAAACCGAGTTTTGGATTTACCCTAACCCTAGCACATCGGTCCCACCGAGTTGATCCAGTCGGTCCCACCGAAAATCTCTAACGGTCACTAGGTTTACCTTTTCGGTCCGACCGAGTTTGTTGATTCGGTCCCACCGAGATTGGAAAACTGTGTGTAACGGTTGGATTTTGTGTGGAGGCTATATATACCCCTCCACCTCCTCTTCATTCGTGGAGAGAGCCATCAGACTAAGCCTACACTTCCAGCATCCTATTTCTGAGAGAGAACTACCTACTCATGTGTTGAGGCCAAGATATTCCATTCCTACCATATGAATCTTGATCTCTAGCTTTCCCCAAGTTGCTTTCCACTCAAACCTTCTTTCCACCAGATCCAAATCCTATGAGAGAGAGTTGAGTGTTGGGGAGACTATCATTTGAAGCACAAGAGCAAGGAGTTCATTACCTACACACCATTTGTTACTTCTTGGAGAGTGGTGTCTCCTAGATTGGCTAGGTGTTACTTGGGAGCCTCCGACAAGATTGTGGAGTTGAACCAAGGAGTTTGTAAGGGCAAGGAGATCGCCTACTTCGTGAAGATCTACCGCTAGTGAGGCAAGTCCTTCATGGGCGATGGCCATGGTGGGATAGACAAGGTTGCTTCTTCGTGGACCCTTCGTGGGTGGTTGCTTCTTCGTGGACCCTTCGTGGGTGGAGCCCTCCGTGGACTCGCGCAACCATTACCCTTCGTGGGTGGAGCCCTCCGTGGACTCGCGCAACCGTTACCCTTCGTGGGTTGAAGTCTCCATCAACGTGGATGTAGGATAGCACCACCTATCCGAACCATGGGAAAACATCCGTGTCTCCAATTGTGTTTGAATTCTCCAAACCCTTCCCTTTACATTCTTGCAAGTTGCATGCTTTATTTTCCGCTGCCTATACACTCTTTGCATGCTTGCTTGATATGTATTGTGAATGTTGAAATTATGCCTAAACTCCACTTAAACCGAAAAAGCTTAAAAATTGCAACTTTAGCATTAAGTGTCTAATCACCCCCCCTCGAGACACATCTACTTCAAGATCCTACACCCGCCCCCCTAGGCGCCTCGCTCCTCCAACCCCGACGCGCGCGACCCATAAGGCGCTGCACCTGCATCTCGCTGCTCCGCTCCCCGGCTGCCGGCAACCCATCTGCCCTGCTCCAAGATGGCCACCATCTCCCCGCATGCCGACGCGCCATCCGCTCCCTGGCCGAAACCCAGGACCCCCGTTTCTCCTCCCTCGGCCCGACCTTTGATACGTCTCCAACGTATGTATAATTTTTTATTGCTCCATGCTATATTATCTACTGTTTTAGGCAATATTGGGCTTTATTTTCCACTTTTATATTATTTTTGGGACTAACCTATTAACCGGAGGCCCAGCCCAGATTTGCTGTTTTATGCCTATTTCAGTGTTTTGAGGAAAAGGAATATCAAACGGAGTCGAAACGGAACGAAATCAACTGGAGAAGTTATTTTTGGAAGGAAACCTACCGAATAGACTTGGACCCTACGTTAGAAGATGAAGGAGGAGCTCACGAGGGTAGGGGACGCGCCCACCCCCTAGGGCGCGCCCCCCTACCTCGTGGCCACCCCTTCGGTCCATCGACGTACTCCTTTCACCCATATATACCCACGTATCCTAAAACTTCCAGAGCGAACAATAGATCGGGAGTTCCGCCGCCAGAAGCCTCCGTAGCCACCGAAAACCAATCTAGACCCGTTCTGGCACTCTGCCGGAGGGGGCAATCCTTCTCTGGTGGCCATCTTCATCATCCGGAGCTCTCGATGACGAGGAGGGAGTAGTTCTCCCTCGGGGCTGAGGGTATGTACCAGTAGCTATGTGTTTGATCTCTCTCTCTCTCGTGTTCTTGAGGTGATACGATCTTGATGTATCGCAAGCTTTGCTACTATAGTTGGATCCTATGATGTTTTCTCCCCCCTCTACTCTCTTGTAATGAATTGAGTTTCCCCTTTGAAGTTATCTTATCGGATTGAGTCTTTAAAGATTTGAGAACACTTGATGTATGTCTTGCCGTGGATATCTCTGGTGACAATGGGATATCACGTGATACACTTGATGTATGTTTTGGTGATCAACTTGCGGGTTCCGCCCATGAACCTATGCATAGGGGTTGGCACACATTTTCGTCGTGATTCTCTGGTAGGAACTTTGGGGCACTCTTTGAGGTCCTTTGTGTTGGTTGAATAGATGAATCTGAGATTGTGTGATGCATATCGTATAATCATACCCACGGATACTTGAGGTGACATTGGAGTATCTATGTGACATTAGGGTTTTGGTTGATTTGGATCTTAAGGTGTTATTCTAGTATGAACTACAGGGTTGTTTATGACACTTATAGGAATAGCCCAACGGATTGATTGGAAAGAATAACTTTGAGGTGGTTTCGTACCCTACCATAATCTCTTCATTTGTTCTCCGCTATTAGTGACTTTGGAGTGACTCTTTGTTGCATGTTGAGGGATAGTTATGTGATCCAATTATGTTAGTATTGTTGAGGGAACTTACACTAGCGAAAGTATGAACCCTAGGCCTTGTTTCAACGCATTGCAATACCGTTTACGCTCACTTTTATCACTTGATACCTTGCTGTTTTTATTATTTCAGATTACAAAAACTATTATCTACTATCCGTATACCACTTGTATCACCATCTCTTCGCCGAACTAGTGCACCTATACAATTCACCATTGTATTGGGTGTGTTGGGGACACAAGAGACTCTTTGTTATTTGGTTGCAGGGTTGATTGAGAGAGACCATCTTCATCCTACGCCTCCTACGGATTGATAAACCTTAGGTCATCCACTTGAGGGAAATTTGCTACTGTCCTACAAACCTCTGCACTTGGAGGCCCAACAACGTCTACAAGAAGAAGGTTGTGTAGTAGACATCAACCTTCCATCTGCTTGTGCTAGCGACCCCTCTGTCCTGTGGGACTTCTGTAGGTGAGCAAAACGGGGTGATGTTCTCGTCTTCTCCTTGGTGGTTGTAGATAAGAACAGAAACACATTCGTTTCTGATGATTGTTGTGTGTATACAGGTGATTGATGTTCTCGGCTCCTTCCAGCGCCAAGCTTCCCTTGTGCGATGTCGGCTACCACTCGTGGCAGAGCGGCTACTTCCCTCCCCATTGTGCTAGCAGCTAGCGGTCGTTCGGCCCCTAGCCTGCTC
Organism: Triticum urartu; assembly: GCF_003073215.2. NCBI lineage: Eukaryota > Viridiplantae > Streptophyta > Magnoliopsida > Poales > Poaceae > Triticum > Triticum urartu. Next base: position 141,032,054 of record NC_053022.1, read on the forward strand.
TTGCTTTGTTTTCTTCAGAAAAACTAACTCAACTCATGTGTTGTTTCATCAAAAATACCGCGGATTTGTGCTATTGATTAATAAAAAGTTCAGAGATGATTTTCCCACAAAAAGAAGTTCAGGTCGTTGTTTGTTGTTAGTTCAAAACGTCCCGCGTGCACGGATTAGGTGGTGCTTGACTGTAGTGAGCCGTCGACGCTGGTAGAGCACCCGATGGAAGCCGTGAGCCATCGATGCTGGCACAACACCTGATGGAAGCCGAGTCAATTGTAGCCAATGTGGGAGGGATTAGTATAGCTGTTTGTGGAGTTCATATCCATACATGACGTGTTCTTGGTGAAATCGGCCAACATATATTTGCTACAGGCTAATACTACAAGCACTTCACTTGACTAGTCCCTTCAACTTGTAGTTGTTGTTGTCAACTCTTACTCATTCGCTTCTACGAAAAGTGTTGATCTTTTTCCTATTGCATGAGTAGCTCAGTGGTGGTGGCTTTGGAGATGGATGAGAACAAAGGTGTGTGTGTGGTAGAAAAAAGGGTCCATGAAACTTGTATTTTCTTCATATATACTCTAGTTCTGGTTATTTTGGTTGATGGACTATGGATGTTTACGACATTGGACTGCTCTGATTTTATTGAACATATAAAAAATGGAAGCACAGGATAGGGCAAGCGCATGTTCTAGTCACTTGAGAAGATAAGGACATGATTGGGATGAAAACATGTGGTGGTAAAAATTCCACAATTTTTTATTTTAAAAGAAACATTCTCAACTTTTGTAGTTGTTTATTTTGCTTTGTTCAGCCTATCCAAAAAAAGGAAGCAAGCTCATGCATCTTGTTACAAAACATTTTTTTCATTATATAGGTTACAAAAAAAATTGTAAGCATATTTGTTTACCATGCCACACCAGGCACATCATTTATTTGTGCCCTCCTTTGAGGAATACTTGTTAAATGGCTGCTTGTTTGTACATATGTTAAATAATATTCACTTGCTCTCATGTGTAAAAAATACTGGCAACTCTGAACCTAAAACAAGTTCAACTATGAGAACACATGAAATTCAAAACGTACATGTTAAAAAAAGCCACTCTTGTAGTTATAAAACAAACATGCACTATATTAAAGCCTATCAACAAAATCAATCATTGTGAAAAAGTAGTGCACCGATCAAAAAATATTTTAGTTTATAAACAATATAACCAAAATTTAAATTAAAAACACAAAAGATGATTGATCTTTGTACAAAAAATATATTTTCTGATTTCTAAAAAACAAAAAAGGTCAGACTAAAACAAAATAGAAATAATTCAAAAAAGTTTTAAACAAAAAAGGATTTTCCTTGTTTCTAATAAACTTAGAAGTTCAAATTTCAATAACTGGGTGGTTCGATGTTTATTAGAACACAAAGGGTTTCCTCCATTACTAAATAATAAACATAGAAGTTTAAATTAAAAAGATAGGGAAGTTCAAAACTTTTTGACGGGAATTTAATAAGAAGTTCAAACCAAAATGACAAAGTATTTCAAAAATACCACAACACTTTCAAGCAAGTATTTCACCGTTTCTAGAAAACATAAATTTTCAGGTTTTTGATTAAATCTCAAGAAGTTCAGATTAAAATAACAGAATAGTTCAAATTGTGGATTAAAAATACATTTTCTCTGTTTTTAGGAAAAACCTAGAAGTTTAACTTTAAATAACGAAGCAATACAATTTTTAATAATGAAGTGATTACAAAACTCAAAATTCCTTATTAATAAAAAATAAACTAAGAAGTTCAAATTCAAATAACAGAGCAGTGTGATTTTTATAATTCATGAAGAAAACAAAAAGCGTCACCTTCAATTACATGTTTTAAAATGGGAAAAAATGATGTCCGACCTTCAATTGCGTGTAATTCGATGTATACACAAAAATGTGACAGAAGTTCATAGTGAAAACAACGAGAAGTTCAAGTATTGCAAGGAATGCATTTCTGCTGAGAATAAAAGTATAGAAAAATAATAGCTTAAAAGGTTTGTTGAAAGAACTTCAAGTGCTCTGTCTGGAGAAGTCCAAAAATTCTTGCGAGAGAGGTTCACCTTGTATTTCCATGTTCGATTTTTTCCGTATAAAAATCAAATACAATTCTTTACTCAAAATATAAAAAGGTGAAGTTCATATTGAAATAACAGAGAAGTTCAAAGTTAATTAAAACCTAGGATTTACCTATTCAAAAAATAAAAACACAACGCCATTTTTTGCACTTCTAAAAACAACTCATAAATGAAAAAATGATTGCTAGAAGTTCAACTCGGTGAGGAAAAGTTCAAAATATTCTTGTGAGAGAGGTTCACCTTATATTTAGATGTCCAAAATACATTAAAAATATGTTGTTTTTTGTGTTTTAAAATAATTCTCTCAAACCAGAGAGAAGTTCAAAGTGATAATAACCAAAAGTTCACGTACTACATGGAGTGTATTTCATATAAGAAAAAAACAAACAAAGTGAAACAGGCTTAAGTTCAAATAGACATGCCCTAGAAGTTCAACTACTTCACGCAGTGCAAAAAACAGCACGTCAAAAACAGAGTGAGGTTCAAACAGACATGCCCGAGAAGTTCAACTACTTCACACAGTGCATTTCCATTTGCAATGAAGGCAGAAATCATGATCTCTTCATTTCTATAATTTACTTCAAAACGACAGGAATATCATTTGTGTAAGTTCAAGTCCTCGGTCAGACAAAGTTAAAAAATATTGTGAGAGAGGTTTGTACAAAAAGAATATCATTTGTGTAACACTGACGAAATGAATGAGAAAAATTACAAACGAAAATACGTCACAGAAGTTCAACGTGAAAATAGCAGGAAGTTCGACTACTATAGTGAATGAATTTGAGATGAAAACTTTTAAAATAGTCACGAGTATGAAAAAATGATCAACACAGGAAAGTTGTGTGTTTACATCAGCTTTCCACCGATATATTGCTTTCTCAATTCCGGTGAGTGTTCTGACGAGTGGATGGAGAGCCACATGCAAAAAAAGCACGTGAAAAACAGAGTGAAGTTCAAGTAGACATGCCGAGAAGTTCAGGTTCTTCACTCGGTGCATTTTCAAAGAATCTGTTTCGCGATAAAGCCAGAACGAATGATCTCGCCGTTTTCGAAATTACATGAAAACGGCAAGGAATCAGAGAAAACCATCAACATGAAAAAGTTTCGCATTTTCCGTAGCTTTTCAGCGGTATATTATTTGCCTCATTCCGGTAAAGTTTGTAGAAATTACGGGGAAAATACATATTTAGCCATTTTCAAAATTGACTTAAAACCGTAAGGAATTGGGAGAAACAATATATACAAAAAAGTTTCGCATTTGTTCAAGATTTCAAACGCCATATCATTTGCTGCATTCGGACGTACGGTTAAAAAATAGCTCGAAAATATGAACTCGGTGGAACTTCTATCGTTTTCTAAATTACTTTTAAACCGTTCAAAATTAGAAAAAAAAAACTTTTAACATGAAAACATAGTGCATTTTCATAAGATTTCCAATGCCATATTATTTGCTTCAATTGGATTAGCTGTTTTGAAATGACATCAAAAATACGAACTCGGGTGTTCCGTCTGTGAAATTCTTCGATTTTCCAAATTACTCTTTATCCATAGGGAATTATTGAAAACTTTCAACATGTGGAAGGAGCGGTTTTGCAGCAGCTTTCCAACGCCATATTATTTGCCTCATTTTGATAAACGGTTTAAAACTGCGATCGAAAATACGATTCGTGTTTTTTGTATGAGGAAAAAACGGTTTTCAAAACTGCTCTTAAACCACCTACATTTTGCCAAAAATTTAACTTGGGTCACGATACTGATGTCCATAGCTTTCCAACGGTATATCGCAAGCCCCATTTGGGCAATGTTGGCGGAAGTTCAACCTAGCACTAGGAGAAGTTCAGGTGGAACAACTCAGGCAGTAAAAGTGCAATAGAGCATTGTTTCATCACGACCCGAGAGCAAAATCCGCCAATGAGTGAGATTCCTATTTAAAACGGGCATTTAGTTGCTAAAAATCGTTTGTAGATTACAGTTACATCATAGAAGTAAAATATGTCATAGAAGTTCAACGTGAAAACAGCAAGAAGTTCGACTACTATAGTGAATGAATTTGAGATGAAAAACTTTTAAAATCGTCGCAAGTATGAAAAAATGATCAACACGGGAAAGTTGTGTGTTTACAATAGCTTTCCATCGGTATATCACTTGCTCAATTCCAGTGAGTGGATGGAGAGCTATGAGCAGTGGATGAAGAGCTACGACCAAGAAAAGCACGTGAAAAAATAGAGTGAAGTTCAAGTACACGTGCTTCACGCGGTGCATTTTCGAAGAATCAGTTTCGCGATAAAGGCAGAACGAATGATCTCCCCCATTTTCGCAATTACTTAAAAACGGCTAGGAATCAGAGAAAACCATCAACATGAAAAAGTTTCGCATTTTTCATAGGTTTTCACCGGTATATTATTTGCGCTTTTTCGTTAAAGTTTGTAGAAAATACGGCAAAAATACGTTTTCACCATTTTCGAAACTGACTTAAAACCGTAAAGAATTGGGAGAAACAATACATACCAAAAAGTTTCGCATTTGTTCAAGCTTTCCAACGCCATATCATTTGCTGCATTCGGACGAATTGTTAAAAAATTAGCTCGAAAATACGAACTCGGTAGGACTTCAACCATTTTCTAAATTACTCTTAAACCATTCAAAATTATAAAAAAAACTTTCAAAATGAAAAATTAGCGCATTTTCATAAGCTTTCCAACGCCATATCATATGCCTCAATTGGATTAGTCGTTTAGAAATGACATCGAAAATACGAACCCAGCTGTTCGGTTTATGAAATTTTACGTTTTTTTCAAATTACTCTTTAACCATAGGGAATTAGAGAAAACTTTCAACATGTGGAAGGAGCGGTTTTGTAGCAGCTTTCCAACGCCATATTATATGCCTCATTCCGATAAACGGTTTAGAAATGCGATCGAAAATACGATTTCACGTTTTTTTGTGTGAAGAAAAAACAGTTTTCAAAACTGCTCTTAAACCTCTTATATTTTGCCAAAAATTTAAGTTGGGTCATGATATTGGTGTCCATAGCTTTCCAACAGTATATCGCAAGCCCCATTTGGGCAATGTTGGTGGAAGTTCAACCTAGTTCAGAGGGAAGTTCAACGTACTACTAGCGGGGCAGGTCAGGTTGTGATATACTGTTTTGATCACGGGATCATAATATTATTCTGATCACAACATGAACTTCCTGAGTTACACGTGTGAAGTTCCCTATGTAGGAACCCGACCTTCGGGCTATCTTCGCAACCGTGTCTTCCCGCGCGATTTTTTTGGTCAGTCGTGTTCTTTGTGATGTAAGTGTAATCTTCAAGAAGTTTTTAGCAACTAAATGCCCGTTTTAAATAGTAATCTTGCTCATTGGCGGATTTTACTCTCGGGGCGTGATGAGCATGCATCTGTTGCAATTTTACTGCCTGAGTTGTTCGACCTGAACTTCTCCAAGTGCTAGGTTGAACTTCTGCTAACATTGCCCAAATGGAGCTTGTGATATATCGTTAGAAAGCTATGGACACAAGTATCATCACCCAAGTTGAATTTTTAGCAAAATGTAAACGGTTTAAGAGCAGTTTTGAAAACCGTTTTTTCTTCATACAAAAAACGTGAATCATATTTTCGATCGCATTTCTAAACCGTTTATCGGAATGATGCAAATAATATGGCGTTGGATAACTGCTGCAAAACCGCTCCTTCCACATATTGAAAGTTTTATCTAATTCCCTATGGTTAAAGAGTTATTTGGAAAATCATAAAATTTCGCATACTGAACAGGTGAGTTCGTATTTTCGATGCCCTTTGTAAACGGCCAATCCAATTGAGGCAAATGATATGGTGTTCAAAAGCTTATGAAAATGCGCTACTTTTTCATGCTGAAAGTTTTTTCTAATTTTAAATGGTTTAAGAGTAATTTAGAAAATGATACGAGTTCCATCGAGTTCGTATTTTCGAGCTAATTTTTAAACCGTACATCCGAATGTAGCAAATAATATGGCGTTGGAGAGCTTGAGGAAATGCAAAACTTTTTTTCTATATATTGTTTCTCCCAATTACTTATAGTTTTAAGTCAATTTTGAAAATGGCTAAAAACGTATTTTCACCATAATTTCTATAAACTTTATCGGAATGAGGCAAATAATATACCGTTGAAAAGCTATGGAAAATGCGAAACTTTTTCATGTTGATGGTTTCTATGATTCCTAGCAGTTTTCAAGTAATCTTGAAAATGGCGAGATCATTCGTTCTGACTCTATCGCAAAACAGATTCTTTGAAAATGCACCGTGCGAATAACTTGAACTTCTCGGCATGTCTACTTGAACTTCACTCTGTTTTTGATATGTTTTTTTTTGCTCGTAGCTCTCCATCCACTGGTCGGAATTGAGCAAGTGATATACCGAAGGAAAGCTGCTGTAAACACACAACTTACCCGTGTTGATCATTTTTTTCATACTCGCGATGATTTTAAAAGTTTTTCATCTGAAATTCATTCAGTGTAGTAGTCGAACTTCCTGGTGTTTTCACGTTGAACTTCTGTGATGTTTTTTTGATTGTAATTTTCCCATCCATTCTTCAGTGTTACACAAATGATATTCCTTTTGTACAAACCTCTCTCAAAATAATTTTTTTAACTTTCTCCGACCAAGGACTTGAACTTATAACAACAAAACAATCGGACCTTGTGTCAGGACCCCGATTCCAAGTCACATCGATCTAGCCGGTAACACCTCATATCACTTTGCGGCCTCACGCACGGTATCCCACGGGTGTCGCCTTACCATGGCCCGTGACCGTTTGCGCCTTTTGGCTCACGTATATGATAGTGTCGCTAGCATCCATATGACAGAGAACCCGGGCCGATATGGCTAGTCGTGAACCCAAAGCGGCACAGACCTATGGAGACAGGCATACATGAATCACATCGGACATGTCGGTCATCATCGAGTGATTCCGGGCTGTAGCACTGGGCTAACAGGACTCCGGATATCACCGCGTGACATTTCCCCGAAGGGACAGACATAGGAATGAAGTGAAACACATGCCGGCCAGTCAAGTGTCCTGAGCAGTAGTGCTGGGCTAGCAGGACTCCGGTGAACTGGGCTGTAGCGGACTACTATGGCTCGAGGAACACTAGACTACATTTCCCCATAAGAAGGGCTGCCAAGGATAAACAACTAGATTGTCGGATCCCACTCATACCAAGCATTTCAATCATACACACAATATGCCCGATATGAGTACATACAACATGGCATCACAACAAAACTCTACAACTCAAGTACTTTATTTAAAGGCTCCAGAGAGCCATACATAACATGTTCATACAGATAGAGGTCACATGACCCGACACTCAAGTCATACAATCATACAAGCACATGCGGAAGCAACTAGTCTGAGTACAGACTCTAGAAAGAAAGAAGGCTTCTCGAAGCCTGTCTATCTACATAGGCCCTCCATGGCCAGGATCACCACCTGGGTGGCTAGTCACTCGTTGACGTCAAGGTCTACGTAGAACCCATCGGAGGGGGCGGTGTTGTCGTCTGAAAACAGTAATTAAGCAAACATGAGTACAAAGGTACTCAGCAAGTCTTACATCAGAACCTACTATACATGCTTATTCTCAAGAAGGTGGTGGGGTTAATGCAGAAAGCCAGCTTTGACTCTTGGCTAAGCTATCCTACGGAACTTCACTAGTAAAATAGTTTTCGCACACGAGTCCACTACTCACCAACACAATACTCCACCGGGGATCCTCCCTCGTCATCCTATGAGAGGGTCATCCTCGGTACTCACACTTATCTTGGGTCTTCTATTAGTACCCATTAACTTGTCTATGAACTGTATAGGCAACCAAGTAGTCCTTTACCGCGGACACGGCTATTCGAATAGTTTTATACCCTGCAGGGGTGTACTTCTTCATACACGCTTTCACCACTTACCGCCGCTTACACGACATGTACTCGGCAACCTTCAAGCGGAAGCCCAGCGAGGGTGTCGGCCACGGCCTACCTAAACACTTAAGTCTCTAGTCCAGGTTTATCGCCTATCCAGGTTCCATCCGCAGGGAGTCCGGCCGAGGTTTCCACATACGGCCCCGAACGATGTGAACAGGGTCCCGAGACGCCTAACGGGCGCCCGGCATACCCGGCCACGGTGTATCTACCGCAACATAGCCCACCCCTAGGGTCAGCGCTACGCACGGCCGCCAACACATAACCTACAAACACCAGAAACTAGTTGCAACTCCTGGACAGAGTACTAGGGTGGTTAAGAAGCCGAGAGGGTCAATTAAGGATCCCAATGCATGGTAGTAGCTGAATCTTAAATCACACATACAGATCTCAGTTCTTAGGGACGGCCTCAATGAAACAACCCACCATGTACTCCTACATGGCCTCTCATCGATACCTTTACCAAAACATGTTCAACACATCCCTCACATTACCGGCATAAGCATTTCACTCTGGCCCATCACCCAGATGAACCAGACCTGACACAACTCTAAGCATAGCAGGCATAGCAAGGTAGGAATCACATACATGGCTCAATCAACTCCTACACATGCTAGTGGGTTTCATCTAGTTACTGTGGCAAATGACAGGTCATGCAGAGGATAAGGGTTCAACTACCGTAGCACACAGCAGTTTGAATCGCGTTGTCTTAATGCAGTAAACAAGAGCAGAAGCGAGAACATGGGTTTGTATCGGAATGATCAATGGTTGCTTGCCTGATGGAGTGGTAGTGGGATACTGCCCTTCAGTTGGATACTCGTGAATATCCTCGGAGGCAAAACCTACCACGAAGAACACATCGAAACACAATCAACACATGACGATATGCAACAATATGATGCATGCTATGACATGGCAATATGAATGTGTCTTGGCCTAATGCAAGTTATAATAGAAAGGAATGAACTCATTTGAATCAAAGATTCAAATATTAGCTCATTAAACATGGCCTTAATAGTGCATTTCCTTATTCTGCTTAAACAGCAAGGTAAACTTGTTTTGTCATGCATGAAACCATTACAGATGGATAGATTGAATTTTTCTGATCATTTTTCATATATAAATCTTTGCATTTGGAGCTATGGTTGATTTTCTATGATTTTTTAGAAGTTTTAACTATTTTCTGGAAATTCCTGAATAAAAATAAATCCAGAAAATGCATTACTGCATCAGCATTACGTCAAGGTGACGTCAGTGGTCAACGGGGACATCCAGGTCAAACCTGACTGGTGGGTCCCATGTGTCAGTAGTTAATTAAGCTAATTATTTTTAATTGAAACTAATCTGATTTAGTTAACAGAGGGGGACCCACTTGTCATTGACTCAGGGGAGTCAAACTGGGGTCAAACCCCTGGTCAGCGGGGCTAATCCCGCCGGCGTTGAGTCGTCGGCGAGGCCGAGACGGCGGAGGGCTTCGGATTTGGTCCTCCGGTGACCAAATCGACGGCGGAGACGTGCTACGCGTAGCTGGGGCTCGCGCGCATCTAGTGGGGCAAGTGGGAGGAGCTGGGGTGGAGCGAGCTCGCCGGAATCGAGCTCGTGGCGACGGCCGGAGTTCGGGCGGGGTTGGTTTCGAGGCTACGGTGCACGGGAGAAGGAGCTGGTGGTGGCTACGGGTTCCTGGTGCTGCGCTGAGCACAACGGCGAGCTTGGCCACGAGCCACTGTGGCTCTGGCCACGACGGCGCCATGGTCGGCGGCGGGGAGCTCTCGGGTGCGGTGGGAATGGCGGCTACAGAGGCCAAACGAGCACGGAAGCTAGGGAAAAAGGAAGAGGAGCTCACAGCGGGGTCGGAGAGGGGGTCAGCGAGCTCGAGGAGGACTTGAGGCCGGCGAATCGAACGACGGTGTTCGGCGGCCGTGGACGGGGAAGAAGGGCACCACGTCGTCTTGGGGTCGTCCGAGCTTGCGTGGGTCGACGGAGAGGTCCAGGGTGACGAGGCGGAGCGATTGGGCTCGTCGGAGGGGCGAGGGAGTGGCTCTGGTGGCAACTACGGCGATCGGCGGCGAGGGACGCGCTCGGCCATCGCGGGAGAGAGTGAGGGAGACGAGGGGGAGAGTGCGAGAGGATGAGAGGGGACGTGGGGGTCGCGTGGCATCTCTGGACGTCTCCATGCGTCGGCAGAAGCAGGAGGTGGCCGGCGTGTGGCCGCGGGCGCCGGCCACGCGCTCCGCGTCCTTCTGGCGGGAGGAGGACGACGACTGGCAGGGCCAGTCGGCTGGGCCGAGCCAGGTGGGCTGGCCAGCACAGGTAAGGCCCAGGTGGGCTTCCCTCTCTCCTTTTTTTTAATTTGTTTCTGTTTTTTTATTTAACTGCAACTGTTGGGCTTTATTTAAAATACTAAAACGTTTCCAAAAATCCTGAAAATAATTGTGGGCTCTGTTTAGATTATTTCCAACAGCAAACATTTATTTCCAAAATTATCTGAGCATTTAAATTATTTTATAGCATTTAAATGCCCAAATTCAAATACTTATGATTTAACTCAATGACCTTCTGTTGACCTAGGAAAATGTGCACCAATTTTTCCAGAGGTTCTAACCCAAGAAAAGAGGGTGAACTTTTTAGAAGGGCATTTCAGGTTCATTGAAAATAATTTTAGTAAACCCTAGTTGTTTCCAGGAGGGTTGGGGGTTCTGTCATCCCCATTTCAAATTTAAGAGGAAAATAAACATGATGCACACTCTAATGCTTGAACTAGATAGGGTGTGACACCTTGCCTTTTAATTCATTTTTCTCATATTAAACACACACCATGTAGTACATGAACTTTCTCTATTTTTATAATTTGAAATTTTTTATTTTCTTTTTGAAATCAAATTGCTCCCAAATAATAACTAAACTTCTTTGTGGATTGAGAGAATTATTTCAAAATGCAAAAAAACAATTTCTTTTTTTGTGTTTTCGAACATGAAAATACAAGGTGAACCTCTCTCACAAGAATTTTTGAACTTCTCCAGAAAGAGCACTTGAACTTCTTTGAACAAACCTCTTAAACTTTTATTTTTCTATACTTTTTATTCTCACCTGAAATGCATTCCTTACAATACTTGAACTTCTCGTTGTTTTCAGTATGAACTTCTGTCGCATTTTTGTGTATATGTCGAATTACACGCAATTGAAAGGGGACGTCATTTTTTGCCATTTTAAAACATGTAATTGGAGGTCGGACGTCCTGCAACATAAATTCTGAACCGTGCACGGAGGTGCACGTGACCTTCTTGCAACAAATCTGAGTTTTTTATATACTTCGAACTTCTCTGTTATTTTAATTTCAATTTCTTAGTCATATTCTTAGAAAGGAAATATGTTTTTAAATAAGCATCAAACATTTTTTTGTAAATTGCACTTCGTAGTTCTATTTTTCTTTAAAGATGGTAATAATTTAAGTTTCCCGTATATATCGAACTACTCCTCTATTTTAATTTGAACTTCGTCATTTTTATTCTTTACTAACAAGGAAAATTTGAGTTTCTTTATAAATATTGAACTTCTCTATTTTGTAATTTGGACTTCTTGGTTTATTTCTTTTAGCATCAAAATATCCTGGTTTTTTTTATAAATGTTGGACCCCCTCCACATTTTTTAAAATTTTGATTTATTTGTAAAAATGTAGACACAAACAGGAGAAAGAATTATGTGTGCATAAAGTGGGTAGCAATTTCCAACTTTCCCTCGTCGAGCACTTGAACTTCTAGCAAGAAATGTTTTTCATTTTATGAGTTAGTTTTAAAAATGTCAAAATGCCATTGGTTTTTGTTTTTGTTTTTCGAACATGTAATTCTTAGGTTTTAATAAACTCCAAACTTCCATGTTATTTTAATTTGAACCTCACGTTGGTTTTATTTTCTATTAGCGATTAGAACCCGAGTTTTCAATAAACATTGAACCGCTCCATTACTTTAATTGAACCTCTAGGTTTCTTTTAGAAATGGGGAAATCCATTTACTAATTAAATTTTCTCAACCTTTTTTTGTTATTTTAATTTGAGCTTCCGTTGTGGAAACTTGTTGAACAAGAGGAACTTTTTGAATTTTCCCGGTCTGTGCACTTGAACTTCTAGCAATAAAATTTTTGGACTTCGCCTTTTTACTCATATTTTCTCATACGAAACACACACCATGTTGTACGTGAACTTTCGCCCGTTATCAATTTGAACTTCTCTCTGTTTCACTTTAGAAATACTCTAACTTTTTTATTTGAACTTCTTTGCGTGTTGGACTTCTTGGCAACGAATTTTCTCCATTCTTTAATAAAGAGAAAAATCTGAATTTTATACAAATATCGAACTGCTCCTTTTTCTTAATTTGGACATCTTGATTTTATTTCTTTTACTAACCAAAATAATCCTAGTTCTTTAGTAAACATCGAGTCGTCTCGTATATTCAAATTTGAACTTCTAGGGTCTTTTTTAAAGGACAAATCCCTTTTTTATATAAAATTGTTTGGGATGCTTTGTTTTTTGACATTCTTTTGGTTTGTAATAAACATTTAACTTCTTCGTCTTTTAAATTTGAACCTCTAGGCTTTTTCTAGAAATGGGGTGATCCGATTTTTTATAATTTTTGAAATGATCATTTTTTGTAAACATTTAGCTAATCCATTTTTTCAATTTGAACTTAATAGTTTTATTTCAAAAAATTGGACGTGAATTCCCTCGGGATTTGATGTCAAAACAAATCGACAAAATAACATATTCTAATGATACTCTAAATTTTTGAACATTTTGTCCATGTACTGATGAAACTTTTTCTCCATGTGTTCTTACTTGTTTTTCTTTTCTCTAATTCTCCCTAGTGTTTTTATAAACATCGAACTTTGCTAGCTTTTAATTTTGAACTTCATAGTTTTAGTTTCTTAAAACAGGAACAATCCAAATTTTATAAATATCCTACTTGGCTATTATTTGAAGTTGAACTTTGATTTCTTTTTTTTCTCCATGGCCTTGTTAAATGATGCAAAAACACAAGAAGAATAAATACTCCATGGCATTGATGCATTTTGGAGATAAAATTGGAAGAAACCAACTCTGAAAACTAAAACCAATGGACCAAAAACACCTTTTTGCACTTGCAGATACAAGTGAACTTTGAGTACATGCCCACCGACTAGTACTCTATCTACATCACACACACACACACACGCTTTCGGTGTTATCTTCTTATTCTTTGATCTAATTCGGCACATGCAACATAACTCATGTTCAAATACTTATTTGTTATAGAGTTTTCCTTATTTTTATCAAGTCTATTATCTTTCAACTTCAACTTTTTTTTGTATCCGACCTGCCACACATTCTATTTTATTGGAACTCATACAAATTCATTTTTCAGATCAAAGCAGATGCCCTATTAAACATAGTAGCATCATCACAATATCTATAGATGCATTGCTACATCCAAAGCCAGCTACATCACCTAACTTCATCAAAACAGTACAAGGAGCAACAGTAGTGTGTAGGAGGCCGGGGGTGTCAGGCAGGTCGCTACTGGTGGCGCACTGGCGTGTGCAGGCGGACGCGGGGTGGCCGACTCAGGTGGTGTTGGTGGGGTGGACGCCGACACCGAGATTGGGCGGGGTTGGTAGGAAATGTGGGATTATTTGGAAATGTGGAGGCCGTTGTCTCGGCTGTAAGCCTACGACAATCACAAAGCACAACCTCTGCAACTAGTGTTAGTTTTTTCTTCTTGTGTAATATACATTGAACTACTTCAAGAAATCAGAAGAATGGAATCAGTTTACAAAATCAAAGAAACTGATTGTAGAACATGTGGCCGGGGACCTCGAGCTGTCCCTTGAGGACCTGCTCGACCCACCAGGCAAACGGCTCCGCGGTGCCACTCGAGAGCGCTGGCCTGCATGCATACCACATTGAGATGATATACCATCTTAAATGGTTGGTACAAACCAAAAACTACCTCTGGAAATCAAGGCATGGCATCGAGATTTCAGAAGAAAAGTAGAAGTAGTTTCTCCCGTCCTAGTGCTAGACTACAGGCTTGCCCCTCTCGTTGCATGCAACATCAATTTGGAGGAGCGGCATGGATCCTGTGAAGTTCGAGTATGCGCACACATGCATTTTTGTCTGAAACAAAACTTTTTTTACTTCAATCTGATTCAAAGAAAGAGGAACATTGTGTGGAGTGGGGAGACAGAAAATAAGAAAAGAAATGAAAAGAAAGGTGCTATGCTAGCGCTGTAGCAACATCATCAGTTTTCACATGCCAAAATAGTTAAATGCCTGGAGACTCGTGTACTCCACGCCGGCGAGCTCGAACGGGCGGCAGAACTTGAAGGCGGCAGGGATTGAGGGAGGGGCGGCATCAAGGATCTAGGAAGGAGGCGGCAACACATATCCAACGATCTGTTTTTGTTCATCTAACATAAGCATTTTCACCAAATGAATATTTTTCATACAAATGTCTGCTTGTACAAGTAAGAACTGCAATAGTTTATTCAAACAAACTTAAATGATTTGATGACAGTTGAAACACCATTCAAAATTCGAAATCAGTAACCATATTTTCCGCCCAACTGCCTTCACATGCGTGTTGCCTCATAAAGAGAGTGAAAAGAGAGAGGATGAACATTAGCATTGCATCTGAAAAAAAATCAAAAACTAAATAAGCTACTAGATAGTGGGAGGTTCAGATCCAGAGGAAGACGATAGAGAAACGTACTTGTTGCAGTTCAGACCCGCGCAATGGGGAAAGTCATGTTCTGGGCTCACCGGAGTTGGGGATCTTCCCTTCGCATCAAGGAGGACGAGGGGACGGTTTGCTGCGACTGGCATATTGCGCTACTGGAGGAGGCGGCGGACACCATGCGTGGCCGGTGGGTGCCAGTGGATGTGGCGGACAAGGCGGCAGGAGCAAGGCGCGAGCTCCGGTGGTCCTTGGCGTCACCAGATCCAGGTGCTCCGTCCATGGAGGGGCACCACTGGGAGGAGGTGGAGGTAGCAGGGCCCGGCGGAGGCGTGTGGTATCCTCCGACGGCGGGGATGCAGGCAGCTGACGGCGACAAGCACGGTTGGGGGCAGAGTGGGGGCGGCGGCGCCGGTTGGGGGAAGGGCGGGGGCAGCGTCCCCGTTTGGGGGCAGATCAGGGGCGGCGGCGCCGGTTGGCGGCGGGGCAGTGGAAGTAGACGGAGGGGGCCGACTGTGCGCTGGAAGAAGGTGGAGGGGAACCGGCGCGGTCCACGGGAGGAGAGGGAGTCGGCAAATTAGGAAGGGGAGCGATCGTGGGTGGGTGGGTGGGTGGCTTTTTTTTCTTTCTTTCCACCGATTCGGGAGTTGGGGAGGATCCTCATTGCGCCTATACAGGGCATTGTGATCCAAATAACTATTCTAATCCCAGGATTAGAATAGTGTCACTTTATATATCTCAAATTCACTTATAGCTATGTCTTTATGTTTGAATCCTTCTTGATCTAAGTGAATGTGATCGGACCCTAACTCCTTCTATGCTTCTATCTCAAATTATATTTATCCAAATCATATGCATTCTATTGAAACCCGTCGATTGTCTTCTCTAAATCCTTGTCAGCAGAAGACAAAGTGACAAGAGTTTAAAACTATTTTAAATGCCACATTCTATTTGCCTGAATACTGGAGAAGCCGGAACGACCACCTGACAATCCAAGCATGCGTGGGAACATGGATCAACTCCCAATGAGTTGCATGCAAGCCATGTGTCCTTCAGATGTGAACCGCCAGGGGCACCTGCGTAATTACACTGTGTTGTCCCTTTCGTTATAATACACAACTCACCACGGTCATTATCTCTTCTTCCACCTCGTCACCTCACACAAACCCTAGCGCCTCCACTAGCCCGCGTCGACGTCGGAGACGAAGCGCTTAGCTGTCGCGACTTCTTTGACGCCGTCCTCACGCCGGCGATGGACCTCGTCTTCTCCGCCGCCGCCGTAGGTGTCTTCCGCCGCCAAGTTAGGGCACGGAAGATTGAACTGCTCGGCCTCTCTATATTCGACCTCGTTTAGCAGTTCGTAAGCGGTAAATAAAACCTACCTTTTTACTGCCTTTTTGATCTGTCAAATCCATCCACTTCAACCGAAAGTGGTTTCTCAACTTCCAAATCTAGATTTGCCCTTGTCTGCATCTCATATCATGCCAAGTATATTCACTTATGCTTCATAAATAGTTAGATTTCTCACTTGTACTTATTCATGGATTCGTACAAATCTAGAACCGACTCTCTTCAAATAAGTGAATGTCTTCGCACTGTGAGGTCAATGTCTTCAAACTGATTTATCTTCAAAATCTTCTGAGAATGCATATGACCTCTTCCCCTTCCCTCGCACCTTAATGCTGTCACAGGTACATGTCCGTGGGAGAATCCCTTGGTTCTCATAATCTGCATTCATTTGCAGAGTTTTTGCAACGTCACATCAACTCTCCTGAAGCCAGTTCCTGTCTGACCAGCAAAAGGAAGCCATTCACAGTTCTGAAGCCCTTCAGTCTGAATCTCATGGCAACTGAAAAATCTGTCAGGAAGGGTGGTAGGCAATGCCTTGGGGATACAACTAAGGATTTACCTCCTGGTCTGTTTGAAATATACAAGACAGACCCAAAGGAAACCTACGGCGAGCGCAAGACCCGAATCCAATGAATTCGAAGATATTAGGCTGAGGAATGGTACAAATACAGATTTGTGATTGCTGAATACGCTGAAAAAAATGCCATCAAGGGCTCCTGGGGAGATATTCTATACAGATATCTGCAGCCCAAGTCCAAGTCTGAAGCCATTGCTCAAGACTTCTACCCTTGCATGTTCCGAGGGCCATAGCCAGAGAATGCCGACCCATCATCACTATTATGGTGTCGCGACGACAATCTCTTCAAACGCAATTATCAATTTGCCAAGGAGTCTGCTGTCAAGAACAAGAAGGACCTGGGACTCGACTTCAATCCTAGTCCATCTGCTCCAAGGGCTGATCGCACCCATGATGCTAATCTAAATGTCATCGGCCCCTTCTACAACCTCGAAGGCCTTCTCACTCACATAGTTGTACAGGGGGCCACCGTGGAGCACTCAGCTGATGACGCAGATTCTGACAAAGCGCCAGCTCCACCAAAGCCACAGAAGAAGAAGAAGAAGAAGAAAACAAAGGCTATGAAGCCCTCTGTCCCACCAAAAGCTTCGCGTATGAAACCATTGGCAATTGCACCTCCTAAACCCAGTGTGCAATTTGAAGATCTTTCTCGTGTCTCCAAGAAGACGGAGAAGCCCAACAAGAAACCCATGAAGATTTCTAGGCATGAACTAACTCCCGCCGTCATTCTCAGGAACGAGGAAAACACCATTGATCTGTTAAGTGACGAAGACTTTGGTGATGAAGCCCTTGAGATGCTGATCAAGAGCAAGAGGCGGAGATCTTCAACGATCTGCCCCTCTTTGATGTGGATATACTAAACAACTTCATTGATGAATGGTTTGACAACCCGAGCGTCAGCATTGATGATCTTCAGCTTTCTGTGGACATTAGTGTCACCTTCCATGGAGCCATTGCAAATGAAGTGGCCCTGGCTCAGAAAATCGTCGAGTTGAAAAACAAGATTGATTATGTGAAGGCGTAGTTCAAGAAGAACATGGCAAAGCTCAAGAAGAACATGGCAAAGCTCAGCGTGGCTGATGTTCAAAACTTCAAGAAGATGTTGCATGAGCTCAAGGAACAATTTCACAAGAAACGTGAAGAAGCTAAAGGCTCAAGAGAGCAGATGAAATACTTCACAGAGAAATGTGTTCAAGCATACAATGAGGCTGAGAAACGCAAGGCTCTTGGGCATCCTGGCATTGACCCCAAGATGGCTGCCAAACAAAAGAAGAAACCTGCTGCGGTTCGAACTGAAGCACTAAGGCAGGAAGAACCTCGTATTGTCTTCCCTGCCAGCATGACATGCTCGAAGCCTAAGGTCCCCTCAGCAGCTTCAGAACTGAAGAAAACCAGGGCAGCTGAAGCTGATGCCAGGAAGCGCAAGCACAAGAATGCATCTGATGATGCACCATCAAAGAAGAAATTGAAGAAGTCTTCGAAGAAAGAGCGTGTTGCGGCCTCTGAGCCCCTTGTGGTTGAGCCCATTTCTGTTGCCCATCCGGCCTCCACCAACCAAGAGCGTCAACTTGTGATCAACGAGCCTGCTTTCACAGAGGCTCCTGAAGATGAAGAAGTTCCGGCTATTGATCCCATCATAGCTGAAGACATTGGTCGTAAAGACAATGTTGAAGATGATGAAGTCCTTCCTCAACTCGAGCATCAACTGGTATCATCGCCTGTTCTTACGAACAGCGAACTCATCAGCATTGGTCGTCCTTTGACGCCAATTGCTCAGGATGATTCATGGGCAGATCACCCTCAAGAAGACACACCCAGAACTCCAACACCTCAAGTCACCGCTCCGGTGCTTGAAGATGATATCTACATGGTACAGACCACTCCATCTCCATAGGCGTCGCCTGCTTTCCGCAGGCTTCGCAAAGGCCCCACGCCATAGGTCACCATGTCGAGCATTCCAGAAGGGGAAGTGCAACACAACTCGGTAGCATGCCAAGTGTTTCCTGAAGCCACCCCAACTATGAATGTCTCCGAGTCTAAAGCAAAAACTACTAAAGACATTCTGACTGCATCAGCCGATGAAAATCAAGAAACAAGAGAAGAAGAAAGAGTTACTACACCCCCTCCTACTGAACCAGTCATTCTCAGGGAGAATGAGTTTTTGCCAGACCCTCGTGTCATTAAACAGACGGAGGTTGAAACTACCGAGGCAGCCACAAACACTGAAGCTAAAGCCAATGACACTGTCATGGCTGAAGACCATGTGGAGCCTAACAACAATGTGGCACCTGAAGATAATATGGCGTCTGAAGCCAATGTGGAATCTGAAGCTAATGTGCTGCCTGAAGCTCAAGTTCAACCTAAAGCCACTGTGCAAGCTGAAGCCACTATTCCATCTCCAAGGCCTTACAATTGGACAGGCCTTTGATCATGGATAGCTGGTCACTATGAAATGGCCCGTCATGGTGCCTCCCAGTGCTCCCGGACCTCTATATGACTATCATGTGGAGCAGAGGCCACAAGTTCAGAAGCCAAAGCCCAGGCTGCCAAGGCTTCGAGGAGTTGCAACCTCCCCAGGATCGTTCAGCGTGAATAGCTTTAGGGCACACAATACCTTCTTTGACAGTGCCAAGAATCCATACTCGAAGCCCAAGATCTCTTTTGATCGCTTCTGGAGCCATCAACAGCGTAGCTACTACTCACGCATCCTATACAATCAAGAGCGGATCTTTCAACACATGCGTCTTGATTGTGAAGCCCTTGCTGGGCTGCCCTGTCTGGAAGAAGCACTTGATTGCTTCAGGGAGGTTGGTCTTTGATACGTCTCTGTCGTATCTACTTTTCTAAACACTTTTGCCCTTGTTTTGGACTCTAACTTGTATGATTTGAATGGAACTAACCCGGACTGACGATGTTTTCAGCAGAATTGCCATGATGTTGTTTTATGTGCAAAAAACAAAAGTTCTCAGAATGACCTGAAACTCCATGGGATATCTTACAATAAATAAAAAAAAAATCCTCGCCAAAGATGAAGACCAGGGGGGCCACACCCTTTTCACGAGGGTGGGGGCCCCCCCTAGGGCACGCCCCCTACCTCGTGAGCCCCCTGGAGACCTTCCGACTCTAACTCCAACTCTATATAACTCCTTTCGGGGAGAAAAAAATAAGAGAGAAGAAACCATCGCGTTTTACGATACGGAGCCGCCACCAAGCCCTAAAACCTCTCGGGAGGGCTGATCTGGAGTCCGTTCGGGGCTTCGGAGAGGGGGATTCATCGCTGTCGTCATCATCAACCATCCTCCATCACAAATTTCATGATGCTCACCGCTGTGCGTGAGTAATTCCATCGTAGGCTTGCTGGACGGTGATGGGTTAGATGAGATTCACCATGTAATCAAGTTAGTTTTGTTAGGGTTTGATCCCTAGTATCCACTATGTTCTGAGATTGATGTTGCTATGACTTTGCTATGCTTAATGCTTTTCACTAGGGCCCGAGTGCCATGATTTCAGATCTGAACCTATTATGTTTTCATCAATATATGAGAGTTCTAGATCCTATCTTGCAAGTCTATAGTCACCTATTATGTGTTATGATCCGTTAACCCTGAAGTGACAATAATCGGGATACTTACCGGTGATGACCGTAGTTTGAGGAGTTCATGTATTCACTATCTGCTAATGCTTTGTTCCGGTTCTCTATTAAAAGGAGGCCTTAATATCCCTTGGTTTCCATTAGGACCCCGCTGCCACAGGAGGGTAGGACAAAAGATGTCATGCAAGTTCTTTTCCATAAGCACGTATGACTATAATCAGAATACATGGCTACATTACATTGACGAATTGGAGCTAGTTCTGTGTCACCCTATGTTATGACTGTTACATGATGAACTGCATCCGGCATAATTATCCATCATTGATCCAATGCCTACGAACTTCCCATATACTGGTTTACGCTTATTTACTTTCCCGTTGCTATTGTTACAACCACTACAAAATACCAAAAACATTACTTTGCTTTCATTACTCTTTTGTTATCGTTACCATCACTATCATATTACTTTGTTACTAAACACTTTGCTGCAGATACTAAGTTTCCAGGTGTGGTTGAATTGACAACTCAGCTGCTAATACTTGAGAATATTCTTTGGCTCTCCTTGTGTCGAATCAATAAATTTGGGTTGAATACTCTACCCTCGAAAGCTGTTGCGATCCCCTATACTTGTGGGTTATCAAGACTAATTTCTGGCGCTGTTGCCGGGGAGCATAGCTCTATTCTTTGAGTCACTTGGGATTTATATCTGCTTATCATTATGAAGAACTTGAGAGATCCAAAAACCAAGATCTATCCCTCAACTACGAGGGGAGGTAAGGAACTGCCATCTAGCTCTGCACTTGATTCACCTTCTGTTATGAGTAAGCTTGCGACACCTACACCTACTTCTGCTATTCGTTCTGATATGTCACATGTTATTGATGATGCTACTTCTGCTATACATGATACTTATGATGAAACTACCTCTATGCCTGATACTACTATGCCACTTAGTGATTTTCTCGAGGAACGACTTGCTAGGGCTAGAGAGATTGAAAATATTGAATCTAATTATGAAGATGAAAGTGATGATGAAGAATCACTTGTTGTCCTGAGGGTTATTTATTTGATCAAGATCTTCTTTATCTATTTTAGCTTGCAGAGATAGATATGAACTTAAAAGGTTATTAGCTAAATGGAATAAGCAATCTCTAAATGCTAGGATGAGACCTAACCCTGCTTTTGCTACTTCACCTATATGTGTTGCTGATAAGGATTATGAATTCTCTGTTGATCCTGATATAATTACTTTAGTTGAATCTGATCCTTTTCATGGCTATGAATCTGAAACTGTTGTAGCACATCTTACTAAATTAAATGATATAGCTACCATGTTCACTAATGATGAGAGATCCTGCTACTTTTATATCCTTAAAATATTTCCGTTCTCATTAAAGGGTGATGCTAAGATATGGTTTAATTCTCTTGACCTTGGTTGTGTGCGTAGTCCCCAAGATATGATTTACTACTTCTCTGCTAAATATTTCCCTGCTCATAAGAAACAAGCTGCTTTAAAGGAAATATAAAACTTTGTGCAAATTAAAGAAGAGAGTCTCCCACAAGCTTGGGGGAGGCTTCTCAAGTTACTTAATGCTTTGCCTGATCATCCTCTTAAGAAAAATGAAATACTTGATATCTTTTATAATGGACTAACCGATGCTTCCAGAGATTACCTGGATAGTTGTGCTGGTTCTCTTTTCAGGGAAAGAACACCGGATGAAGCTGGAATCTTATTGAATAATATGTTGACAAATGAAAATAATTGGGCAGCTCCTGAGCCACCTCCCGCTCCAATTAATGATCCTATTCCTAAACCAACTCCGAATAAGAGAGGTGTTCTATTTCTCAGTCCCGAAGATATGAAAGAGGCAAAGAAATCTATGAAAAAAAGGTATTAAAGCTGAAGATGTTAAGAATTTACCTCCTATTGAAGAAATACATGGTCTTAATTTACCGCCTATTGAAGAAACATATGATCTTAATCCTTTATTTATTGAAGAACCTTCAGACCTCGATAACCTGACACAGGTAGTAAAGGTAAATTCTCTCTATAGATATGATAAAGCTGAAATCCCTCCTGCTAAAATTGCTAGTCAATGCTTGGATGAGTTTGATAATTTTATGTTTAAACAAGAAGACTTCAATGCTTATTTTGGCAGACATTTAAAACAAGATGCTGGTATGATTAAATACTCGGGTGATTATATGGCTAATATTAGAGGTGAACTTAAACTTGTTAGCAAACATGCTTCTATGGTTACCACTCAAGTAGAACAAGTACTTAAAGCTCAAAAAGAATTGCTCAATGAGATGAATAGTAAGAAAAATAATTATGCTATTAAAGTGGCTACTAGAACTGGTAGAATGACTCAGGAACCGAAGGCCACCCTAAGAGAATTGAGCAAGATTCTCAGAGAAATAAAATTGATGCACCCAGTTCTTCTAAAAGGAAGAAAAAGAAAAATGATAGAACTGTGCAAACTTCTAGTGAACCTATTGCTGAACCACCTGATAATCCAAATGATATCTCTATGTCTGATGCTGAAACATAATCTGGCAATGAACATGAACCTAATGAAAATGTTAATGATGATGTTCATAATGATGCTAAACCTAGTAATGATAATGATGTAGAAATTGAACCTGCTGTTGATCTTGATAACCCACAATCAAAGAATCAACGTTATGATAAGAAAGATTTTGTTGCTAGGAAACATGGTAAAGAAAGAGAGCCTTGGGTTCAGAAACCCATGCCTTTTCCTCCCAAACCATCCAAGAAAAAGGATGATGAGGATTTTGAGCGCTTTGCTGAAATGATTAGACCTATCTTTTTACGTATGCGATTAACTGATATACTCAAAACAAATCCTTATGCTAAGTACATGAAAGATATTATTACAAATAAAAGAAAGATACCATAAGCTGAAATTTCCACCATGCTTGCTAATTATACTTTTAAGAGTGGAATACCAAAGAAACTTGGAGATCCAGGAGTACCTACTATACCATGCTCCATTAAAGGAAACTATGTTAAAACTGCTTTATGTGATCTTGGAGCCGGTGTTAGTGTTATGCCTCTCTCTTTATATCGTAGACTTGATTTGAATAAGTTGACACCCACTGAAATATCTTTGCAAATGGCTGATAAATCAACTGCTATACCTGTCGGTATTTGTGAGGATGTGCCTGTTGTGGTTGCAAACGTTACTATTTCAACAGACTTTGTTATTCTTGATATTCCCGAGGATGATAGTATGTCTATTATTCTTGGAAGACCTTTTCTTAATACAGCAGGGGCTGTTATTGATTGCAACAAAGGCAATGTCACTTTTTATGTTAGTGGTAATGAGCATACGGTACACTTTCCGAGGAAACAACCTCAACTTCATACTATCAATTCTATCGGAAAAATTCCATCGATTATATTTGGAGGTTTTGAATTTCCTCTTCCTACTGTCAAGAAGAAATATGATATACTTATTATTGGGGATGTGCATATCCCCGTTGAGGTAACCTAGTGTTATTCGAAATTTCTCCAGTTTCATGTTAATCGGAATGAGTTTGTTAACAAGACTTGATCAACCTTGTTAGTGGATTCCTTTTGATGAGCATGAGATGGATGAAACTAGAAGCACAACCTTCTGTACCCTCTCTATACTTTCTGTTATTTATATTAAATAAAATAAAAATAAATAATTCTCTGTCTGTTATCTGACTATCCGTGCAATATAAAAATACCTCGAAAATAAAAGTTCTCCAAATGCCCTGAAAATTAAATATGATTTTTTATAGAATATTTGAGGATTTATGGAACAAAGAACACACCAGGGGGGCCAACGACCTTGCCACGAGGGTGGAGGGCGCGCCCACCCCCCTAGGGCACGCCCCCTACCTCGTGGGCCCATAGTGGCCCTCCTCCACTTATTCTTTCAGCCACACACTTCATCTTCCTCCCCCAAACATGAAAAACCAGCTCAAACCCAAGTCCAAGCTCGGTTTGCTGCCATTTTCGATCTCCTTGCTCAAAGCACCTCTCACAAAACTGCTTGGGGAGATTGTTCCTTGGTATGTGACTCCTCCATTGGTCCAATTAGTTTTTGTTCTAGTACTTTATTCATTGCAAATTTTTGCTGCTTAGGTGACCCTGTTCTTGAGCTTGCATGTCAAATTTATATGGTCAAAAATAGTTTTGATGCATGATATAGGCTCTAGGCACTTGTAGGAGTAGTTGCTATCAATATTATTGAGTTTGGTTTACTTTTATTTTGAAGTTACTAAAAATTTCAGAATTTTTCAGAAAATGATGAGGAGATTATTGAGGGGCTCATCGAGCCAAAGCTCGAAGGAAAAGGCACCGAAGCCTAAGTATAATTTGCCGCGCACCGCGGAGGTTCGGCCGTGTGAATGGCCTTCCGAGCATTTCTTGGGAGCGGCCGGGATTTATGAAGATTTTCATGAGTTGGCTCATAATGCAGGCCTCACCGCTTTCCTCCACGACCAATGCGATCAGTATCTCTTGCTCACAAATACCTTTGTGCAAAACTTTCATTTTCATTCTAGGAACTCACCACCTACGGTGGAGTTTCATTTATATGATGAGCATAAGGAGATGTCACTTTATGATTTCTGTCGGATTTGTTTAGTCCCTTTGGGGGCAAGACAGAAGAACCACATCATGATGATGTGGAGGGATTTATTAATACTCACTGTAGGGGAAACTAGGAAGGTTTCCGATGCACAAATCACTAGCATACATTTTCCTGTTTACGTTACTTTGCATTATTTTCTAGTCATTGCTTACTTTGGACGCGGAAACTATGGAAACCTTAGTATCCCTGATATAATTATTCTGCTCCAAGGTTTATACAGTGATAACACTTTTAGTATGGGCGGCGTTATTGCTAGACGGTTAAGTATGAACCGTACTAAGGGTCCCATCTTTGGAGGCATCTATGCTACACGCCTAGCTGCACATTTTAACATACCTATTAGGCATGCTGAGAAGGAAGAAAAAGTGATGCCTCGTGTTTATTTAGATTATAAAAGTATGGTGGCACATGATTTTATTGTTAAGAATAGGGCGGGAGAGCTTAAATATCAATTGTTCTTTAATAAACATCATCCTGAGACTATTACCTTGCCTGCTCCTGCTTTGTTTGATTTGACTGTAGGCAAGTACCTTGTTCCGTTGACGGCTATCCACGCCTATCGGAACCCTGCACCAGCTGAGGAGCCAGAACCGGAACCACAATTTGATCCTTCACGACAGTCTAACTATCAGTGGGATCCGGAGATGATTGCCAGCCAGTGGCAATCGGAGCCTTCTTCTTCCTCATCACAGTACGACCCCAACAACTATTATTAAGGATATCAGCCAGGCCAGCCATGGCCATAGACCAACTTAGGACAAAAGCCTAAGCTTAGGGGAGTACATATTTCTCACCGACATTACATTTATGTTCACACACACTCATTGCTAGATGTCGGTGCTCATACTTTTTTATTGTATCATCCATGCTAGTTTATTTTCTTTTATGCTTTCTTCTTGTGTGTTTAATGAACCTTAAGAAAAAAACAAACAAAATAGTTGTAGCTTTTAATCAGTTTAATTTCCATGCTTGTAGTAGTAATTAAAAAGAAAACCCAAAAAGATTTCCTGTTCTTCTTTTGCTTGTTGGGAGCTTTCCCGTGTAAATAGTTTTATTTCTTTTCTTTTCTTTGGGGGTCAGTAGGAGAAGACCATGATTAAATTGTTGAAATGGCTCTTATATGCATTATTGTTTATCTGACAAAAGAGCCCATATTGCTTTGTCTTCTCCTGTTTATTGAATGCTCGTAGATTCCAGCTTAGTCCAATGCAAGCGCACTCTTATTATTATTCACATCGTTCGGTCGTGCAAGTGAAAGGCAATTATGATGATATATGATGGACTGACTGAGATGAGAAAAACTGGTACGAACTCGACCTCTTTTGTTTTTGTAAATATGATGAGTTCATCGTTCTTGATTCAGCTTGTTATGAATAAACATGTTTGCAATGACAATTAGAGATCATAGTTGCTTGTGCCATGCTTGATTAGCTATGAGTTATAATGGTTCACCTTGCGTGCCAACATGTTATTAAAGTGGTTATGATGTGGTATGATAGGGTGGTATCCTCCTCTGAATGATTTAAGTGACTTGACTTGGCACATGTTCACGCATGTAGTTGAAACAAATCAACATAGCCTTCATGATATTTATGTTCATGGTGGATTATATCCTACTCATGCTTACATCCAATGTTTATTAATTTTAATGCATGTACATGACTGTTGTCGCTCTCTAGTTGGTCGCTTCCCAATCTTTTGCTAGCCTTCACCTGTACTAAGCGGGAATACTGCTTGTGCATC
Organism: Triticum urartu; assembly: GCF_003073215.2. Taxonomy (NCBI): domain Eukaryota; kingdom Viridiplantae; phylum Streptophyta; class Magnoliopsida; order Poales; family Poaceae; genus Triticum; species Triticum urartu. The sequence goes on from NC_053022.1 coordinate 141,058,723, forward strand.
CAAATTCCTTAAACCCCAAAGTTATTCCACATGAGTTCACTATACCTTCCTATATGCGGTATCTACCTGCCGTTCCAAGTAAATTTGTATGTGCCAAACTCTAAACCTTCAAATAATCATCCTGTTTTGTATGCTTGAATAGCTCATATATCAACTAGGGATGTCTGTATCTTCCATGTTAGGCGGGTTAGTCTCAAGAGGAGTGGACTCCGCTCCTCACTCACGAGATAAAGGGCTGGTCACCGGGATGCCCAGTCCCATGCTTTATGCAAACTAAATCAAAATAATTGCAAACAGAACTCCCCCTGGGACCTGATGTATGTTGGAGGCACTCGTTGTTTTGAGCAAGCCATGGATTGATGTTTGTTGGTGGAGGGGGAGTATAAACTTTACCATTCTGTTTGGGAACCGCCTATAATGTGTGTAGCATGGAAGATATCGCCATCTCTTGGTTGTTATGTTGACAATGAAAGTATACCGCTCAAAATGTTATTCACCTCTATTTCAAAACCGAGCTCTGGCACCTCTACAAATCCCTGCTTCCCTCTGCGAAGGGCCTATCTATTTACTTTTATGCTGAGTCATCACCCTCTTATTAAAAAGCACTAGCTGGAGAGCGCAGCTGTCATTTGCATTCATTACTGTTAATTTATATTGGGTGTGACTATGATTGGATCTCTTTTACCATGAATTACAATGTCTAGTCAGTCCTTGATCTTTAAAGGTGCTCTGCATTTATGTTTTGCGGTCTCAGAAAGGGCTAGCGAGATACCATCTTGTTATATCATATTATGATTGTTTTGAGAAAGTGTTGGCATCCGAGTTTTATTATTATGGCTCGCTAGTTGATTATGCTATTGATATGAGTAAACTTGAGACCTATGCGTTATTGCGAATGTGGTTAGTTATAATCTCTGCTGAAAACTTGAATGCTAGCTTGACATATTTACAACAACAAGAGCAAACAGAGTTTGTAAAAGTTTTTCTTTATTTCTTTCAGTTTGTCAACTGAATTGCTTGAGGACAAGCAAGGGTTTAAGCTTGGGGGAGTTGATACGTCTCCGTCGTATCTACTTTTCCAAACACTTTGGCCCTTGTTTTGGACTCTAACTTGTATGATTTGAATGGAACTAACCTGGACTAACGTTGTTTTCAGCAGAATTGCCATGATGTTGTTTTATGTGCAGAAAACAAAAGTTCTCGGAATGACCAGAAACTCGACGGGATATCTTACAATAAATAATAAAAAATCCTTGCCAAAGATGAAGACCAGGGGGCCCACACCCTTCTCACAAGGGTGGGCCCCCCCTAGGGTGCGCCCCCCTACCTCGTGGGCCCCTTGGAGACCTTCCGACTCCAACTCCAACTCTATATAACTACTTTCGGGGAGAAAAAAATAAGAGAGAAGAAATCATCGCGTTTTACAATACGGAGCCGCCGCCAAGCCCTAAAACCTCTCGGGAGGGTTGATCTGGAGTCTGTTCGGGGCTCCGGAGAGGGGGGTTCGTCGCCGTCGTCATCATCAACCATCCTCCATCACCAATTTCATGATGCTCACCGCCGTGCGTGAGTAATTCCATCGTAGGCTTGCTGGACAGTGATGGGTTGGATGAGATTCACCATGTAATCGAGTTAGTTTTGTTAGGGTTTGATCCCTAGTATCCATTATGTTCTGAGATTGATGTTGCTATGACTTTGTTATGCTTAATGCTTGTCACTAGGGCCCGAGTGCCATGATTTCAGATCTGAACCTATTATGTTTTCATCAATATATGAGAGTTCTAGATCCTATCTTGCAAGTCTATAGTCACCTATTATGTGTTATGATCCGTTAACCCCGAAGTGAAAATAATCGGGATACTTACCGGTGATGACCGTAGTTTGAGGAGTTCATGTATTCACTATGTGCTAATGCTTTGTTCCAGTTCTCTATTAAAAGGATGCCTTAATATCCCTTAGTTTCCATTAGGACCCTGCTGCCACGGGAGGGTAGGACAAAAGATGTCATGCAAGTTCTTTTTTCCATAAGCACGTATGACTATATTCGGAATACATGCCTACATTACATTAACGAATTGGAGCTAGTTCTATGTCACCCTATGTTATGACTGTTACATGATGAACCGCATCCGGCATAATTATCCATCATTGATCCGATGCCTACGAGCTTTCCATATACTGGTTTACGCTTATTTACTTTCCTGTTGCTATTGTTACAACCACTACAAAATACCAAAAACATTACTTTGCTTTCATTACTCTTTTGTTACCGTTACCATACTATCATATTACTTTGCTACTAAACACTTCACTGCAGATACTAAGTTTCCAGGTGTGGTTGAATTGACAACTCAGCTGCTAATACTTGAGAATATTCTTTGGCTCCCCTTGTGTCGAATCAATAAATTTGGGTTGAATACTCTACCCTCGAAAGCTGTTGCGATCCCCTATACTTGTGGGTTATCAGTCTTCTATAGTTCGTCACTGACAAGGAGCACTGGAATGAAGAGCTCTTGCTGCAGTTCTATGCCACTCTTCACATTCGTGGCTACAACAGGGATCCGAAGACATGGATCCTTGAGTGGATGTCAGGCGATGTGCACCATGAAGCCAAAGCTCAAGACATTATTGAGCTTACTTCCATGCCCACTCCAGGTGACTTGTATGAGCCTAGTTGTCAGCTTCACAATAATGAACTGCAGAGTATATTTCAGCGGCATGAACCAAATATGAGTCAGATGCTCAGCATGATGAAGCCATTGCCTCAAGATGCTGAATATCCCAAGGAATTCTTTGTCAAGGACCTCGAATACTTGCCCCGCACAGTCTATCACATTCTGAGGCGTACTCTATGGCCGATCAAGGGATATACTGTTGAAGCCAAACTTGAAGGAGCCATGAAGACTTTGGTGTTTTACATCATCAATGGCATCAGATTCAACACCCAGGATTTCTTTATCAGACAACTTGCAGCATCTGGGATTGATCTGTTTGGCCTGAAGTTTTATGCTCCATGGGTGACGCACCTGATCAAGATCCACTCCTCTATTGACTATCAGCCCTCGGCGCACAACCATCTTGTATTTCTGCCCGAGGTTGATCTATCTGTTGAAGCCATCTACCCAGAGCCTACCAAGGAGCCGCCATATCTTCACAATGTTGATCATCAAACCTTCACGCAGCCCATAGAAGGGATTCATGTTCCAAATGCTGCTACCCCTGCTTATCCTCTGGCTGGCAATATACGTGTGCCTCACTGTGCCAACACCGAAGCCACTGACAGTACAATAGCTCAAAGGCCTCGGAAGCGTTCTTGTGTTCTCAATGACCGAGAGATTCTTGTGGCCTTACATCAGAAGCAGGACAAGCATCATGACTGGCTAAAGCGTCAGATGTAGAGTATCTTGGTGGACGTCAATCACATTAGAAACTTGGCCACCAAGAACTCATTCATTGCCCATGAAGCCTGTCGAAGGTCTTGGAAGAGTCTTACACTCCTATGCCCTGAAGATGGCTTCGCAGAGGGCTTAAAATTTGATTCCATGCCTCCACAGAATGCAAGCTGGCGTCGGACTCCTTCCATAGAAGACTCTGAGTATTCATCTTCGGCTGCAACTGTTGTTGCAAGAGTCGTCGATGAAGAAGACAACACCACTTCACCAACCATGGCTTCACTGCATCTCAACACTGCACCAGGCCCTTCTGCACCACCGAACTCCAATGTCGACCCTGCACCTACATCTACTCTTGATGGGAACGAGTAGATACTCTATGTCTTCAAACCTTTTTGGCCATTACTGACAAAAGGGGGAGAAGCATATGAGTTGATAGTCTTCAAGCGGGTCCTTATGGGTGGTTGCACTATTTTTGCCAAGTGTTTACAACTCTCGTCTTTTGATACATTTTGTTCTTTTTGGGTTGTAACACTTAAACTCGATGGTCGTCTGCTACTTTTTCTGCTACTCTGTGATGTGATGATAAATTCCGCATGAAGTCATTCCGCAGACACCCATTTTTCATTATGCATGTCATTATCTTCGTTATATCTTTATATGCATGATGAATTGTCTTCATAAGTTGAAAAGGATCTCCACAAAGTAAAACCTGCCATGTACATTTGCATTCAAAAGAAAACTACTTATATGCACATCTTCAGGGGGAGCCTTTTTTCTACTTATGAAGAGAATGCCATAATTCTCAAATTTCACATACTTTTATCCCCGTTGAAAACTTCAACCAGTTTGTCATTAATCACTAAAAAGGGGGAGATTGTGAGTGCATCTAGTGCCACCCCTAGTTGGTTTTGGAGTATTGACGACAAACCTGGTTGAGGGACTAATGTGTTTGTGAGAATTGCAGGATAACACAGGTAATAGTCCCTCATTGATTCGGTTTACCAACCAGAGATGACCCCTAAAAATGTGTGAAGACATTGAAGACAATAGTGGTCTGTGAAGAGATTCACATTGAAGACTATGACATGAGAAGACATCGTATGAAGACTATGGAGTATGAAGACATAGTTGTTTTGTGGTTTCCTTTTCTTCTTTATTGAGTCATAGGAACCACCGTACTGTTAAGTGGGGTTCAAGTGAACAAGGTCAGAGTGACTGATGTGATGCTCAACCAAATCTATGTCTTCGAGCGAAGACAATGAGAGCAAATCTTATTCAAAGCTGGATGAGTCAGCTTTACTTATAGCCCAAGTCAAGCCGTCGTGTGTGTTTGAAATCTGATCATTGGACACGTGTCAGTTCCTTAGTGACTGTAACGTCCCGAGACCGACGCTCCAGAAGACTTCCAGCTATTCCGAGTTTCGTCGTGTGTTTTATTTTCTTGCTCTATTTATGTTGCATTTCATCATGTCGTCATGTGCATGGTGTGATTCTCATACATATTATGTTGTTGCATGTTCCATGCATGAATCTTGCATCATCACCTTCTCCTTCCCTCTACTTCCTTCTTTTGACAAGTGCCACATTCCCTTCTCTTTTAATGTTCATCTTTGCCTCAACATTCAATCACCATGTCCTATACCTCTGCCAATTTTTCACCTCTTTTGAAGTTGATTTGGTTAGGTTCAAAAATAGCCCAAGTTTGAATTTAATTCAAACTTGATATATTTTTCTACCTCTAAAAATGCCCGGAGCAATTTATTCAAATCCTCCAAAAACTCCAGGAACTTGAGGATATTTTTTTATTCTCAAACTCCTCTTTCTCTATCCTGTGCTTTTCCACTTTGTTTTCTGCCTGAGGAAAATGAAAAAGAAAAGAAATAGCAGCAGCAGCTACCTAGGCCTCGGCCACCCGGCCGGCCCATTAGCCCAGCCGGCGCCTACTAACCCTAGCCCGCACCTAGCGCCCCATCTCTCTTCCTCCCCTCGTTCCGTCGACCGCCGCCACACACACGCCCGCACACATCGAGCCAAGGGAGAGGAGCTCCATCGCCCGATCCATGGCCTCTCCCTTCCTCCCCTCGTCGTTTCTCTCCAGCGCCACCTCGTTCCCGCCGTCCTTCATCTCGTTGCCGCCCCGGTCTCCTCTGCTTCGTGTTGACCACATGCTTCCAACCGCAGCGCCATCCCCGCCTCCTTTGCCTTGTGCTCGTCCGCGACAACGCCGGCAGGTTCCGGCCCTGCCTCAAGCGCCCTCTGCCGCTGCCTCTGCCCCGAGCTTCCTCGCCGTGCTCTGGCGTCCTCCGCCCGGGGACCGACGCTGCTGCATCCTTCATGGCGCTCGGCCTCTTACAGCTGCTTCGAGCTTCGTTCGCGGCCTCACGCGCACCGCCGTCCAGGAACCCCATCGCCGCCCGAACCACGCACCGGAGGTGGAGCTCCGCAGGAGTTCACCGCCGCCCATTGCCTCTGCTCTGGCCAGAACGAGCCATCCCCCGGGAGGTCCTATACGCCGCCCGTGTGCGTCCCGGTCGTCACGGCTTCGCTGAAGCGACGCGGACACGGGCCGGCCCAATTATCACGCGGTAGGGAAAATTCGAAACAAAAAGATGCGAACGCATGGAATCGAACCCCTGACCCCAGGAAAGATTATAGCGAGGATAGCCAGCCGAACTAGCGAGGTGGATTGATACAAATTCAGCACAAACCTTAAAGTACAATGTACAGCAAAAAAATCCTGAAAATTTGCATTCAACATTTTTTATGATATGCGTTGAAAAAAATTTAAAATACAGTGACGTTTTTTGCAAAGCATATTGAACAAAAAAGATACTCAAAATGAACATTTTATAGTATAAATTGAAAAAATGTCTTAATATACGATGAATAAAATTTAGATATATGATGAATAAAATTCAGATACACAATGAATATTTTCTAAAAATACGTTGAACAATTTCATAATCTATGACGAACATTTTTTTAATACACGATGAACATTTTTGTAATACATGATGAACTATTTTATAATGCAAGGTGAACTATTTCATGGTATACAATGAACAGTTTCTTAATATGATGAATTTTTTTGTAATACTTGGTGAACTTTCTATATAATAAGCAATAAATAGAATAGGAACAAAAAAAAGAGAAACGTAAAAGAAAAAATGAAAGGAAAAAAGGAACCAAAACATAGAAGAAAAACGGAAGAAAAAAACCCCACAAGAAACAAGGAAACAACAGCAAACCAAATCTGTACATGGGCCGGCCCATGTGGTGACTCCCTTCAGCGAAGGGTCATCCTTTTGACGCCCGCGGGCGTCAAATAGGATCTGCCATCCCCGGCCTCGTCGTTGCGCCTCTGTTCGACGTCGTTATCATCCACAAGCCCCGTGCCCGCTTCCTGCCGCTGCTCGCGCACTGCCCGGCCTTGCTGCTGCCCACCAGAGGCCTTTTTGGCCCGCGTTGTTTTGGATCGACAAGGGAGAGACGCCAAGACCCGTACCCGGACCGCCAAATCCATCTCTGAGGATTTCACCAAGTACCACAACGGCCGTTATTCGCCAAGTACCCCTTCGGATCACCAAGTTCGACTACCATCGCCGTGAACCGCTTTCGGAACGTGTATCACTACGCCCAAGTACCACTACGCCCGGAGACAACGGATCCATGAAGTTCCACTACCGTTGCCGTGGACCCGACAAGTTCACGAGTACAACTACTTCCTCTATGACCCACGAGAACCGCTACTTTCACTACCGTCGCGAGGACAACTACTTCCTCTATAAACTCGAACCGCTCTGAGAACGCTCCCTTGGAAGGTATAACCGTCGGAACGACGCGCGTGGACAAATGCTTGTGATGTGTTGTATGAGATGCTCCTGTTTGGCCGTATTCGCACCATGTCCATTTTGTCACTCGTTTCCTTGTCACCGATTCATGGGACACCCGGTATCCGGGATCACTCCCCGTACCTCTTGCACATTTCGCACATCTCACATTTGTTTCTTGCACCGGCATCTCAACTAGTTGTCGGATCATCGAAACGTTGTCGTGCCACCGTTTCCGTTTTTGCCGCCATTACACCCCTTCTTTCCGCCGTGGCGAGCAATTGCCCCATATTATCTTCATGTCAACCTTTAACAAAAATTGCATAAACTTGTATTTGTCATCCGCACCATGATAACAACATTTAAAATGTTTAAAATTGTTGTTTTCTTAAATTACTAATATGCATATGGGGATTTTCCAGAATTGTTGTTTGTTGTTCCGGCCTCATTTAAACTTGCCTAAATAGTTAGTTTACTTATGCTTCACCTCTTGTCATGTTAATCAACATTTAATATTGTTGGGTACATAACCGAGAGAGAACTAAGGGTATGTTTGGTTGCGTTGCTGGGATAGGCTATGGCTTAGCTAGCCCAGCTAGCTCAACTCGGCTTTGACAGCCTTGCCTGGGCTGCGCGTTTGGTTATTTGTTTTTGTTGGAGTCTAAAATTAGATGTGTTCCAGTTTAAATCAAAATCATGCCATGTATATACTCCGTGATGCATGGACTCCTGCCCATAACTAATGTTCCACATGGATTCTTTTCGAGCGATGTGACTTTGCCGTCAAGAGTGATCCGAATTGGCTCTCCCTGGCGAGCGAGGATTTCCTGGCCGAGCGAGGCTACCTGTCCCTCCAAAGCAAGTTTATGATAGGGGAACCAAACACATATCCTAGCCCAGCAAGGCTATAACTGTTTTTGCCGTGAAACCAAATACACCCTAAATAATTGATGTGGTGTTTCATCAATATGCAACTCATTGCATATTGAGCTCCACTTAATTTGTAGTATTGTTTGTTGCATATTGCAATGCCATGCCATGCCTCATTAAACCGTACATGGATCATACTTGATTGTGCATCATGCCATTTTTATGTGATGGTTGTTTACCATGTTTTTTGCTTCTTTTCGGTGTTGCTTCTTCTTGTTAGTTCCGGTAACGTCACGTTTGTGAGGATTCGTTTGACTCCGTCCGTTTGTCTTCTTCATGGACTCGTTCTTCTTCCTTGCGGGATCTCAGGCAAGATGACCATACCCTCGATATCACTTCTATCTTTGCTTGCTAGTTGTTCGCTCTATCGCTATGTCGCGCTACCTACCACTTGTTATATCATGCCTCCCATATTGCCATGTCAAGCCTCTAACCCACCTTCCTAGCAAACCGTTGTTTGGCTATGTTACCGCTTTTGCTCAGCCCCTCTTATAGCGTTGCTAGTTGCAGGTGAAGTTGAAGTTTGTTCCATGTTGGAACATGGATATGTTGGGATATGATACGTCTCCAGCGTATCTATAATTTTTGATTATTCTATGCTATTATATTATCTGTTTTGGATGTTAATGTGCTTTATTTTACACTTTTATATTATTTTTGGGACTAACCTATTAACCGGCGGCCCAGCCCAAATTGTTGTTTTTTGCCTATTTTAGTGTTTTGCGGAAAAGGAATATCAAATGGAGTCCAAACGGAATGAAACCTTCGGGAGCGTTATTTTTGGAACAAACGTGATCCAGGGGACTTGAAGTGGACGTCAAGAAACAATCGAGGAGGCCACAAGGCAGGGGGCGCGCCTACCCCCCTAGGCGTGCCCTCCACCCTCGTGGGCCCCTCGTTGCTCCATCGACCTACTTCTTCCTCCTATATATATATCCATATACCCCACAAACATCCAGGAGCACCACGAAACCCTATTTCCACCGCCGCAACCTTTTGTACCCAAGAGATCCCATCTTGGGGCCTTTTCCGGAGCTCTGCCGAAGGGGGCATTGATCACGGAGGGCCTCTACATCAACTCCATGGCCCCTCCGATGATGTGTGAGTAGTTTACCTCTTACCTTCGGGTCCATAGTTATTAGCTAGATGGCTTCTTCTCTCTCTTTGGATCTCAATACAAAGTTCTCCTCGATTCTCTTGGAGATCTATTCGATGTAACACTTTTTGCGGTGTGTTTGTCGAGATCCGATGAATTGTGGGTTTATGATCAAGATTATCTATGAACAATATTTGAATCTTCTCTGAATTCTTTTATGTATGATTGGTTATGTTTATAAGTCTCTTTGAATTATTAGTTTGGTTTGGCCTACTAGATTGATCTTTCTTGCAATGGGAGAAGTGCTTAGCTTTGGGTTCAATCTTGTGGTGCTCGATCCTAGTGACAGAAAGGGAAATGACACATATTGTATTGTAGCCATAGAGGATAAAAATATGGGGTTTATATCATATTGCATGAGTTTATCCCTCTACATCATGTCATCTTGCTTAAGGCGTTACTCTGTTCTTATGAACTTAATACTCTAGATGCATGTTGGATAGCGGTCGATGTGTGGAGTAATAGTAGTAGATGTAGGCAGGAGTCGGTCTGCTTGTCACAGACGTGATGCCTATATACATGATCATACCTAGATATTCTCATAATTATTCGCTTTTCTATCAATTGCTCGACAGTAGTTTGTTCACCCACCGTAATACTTATGCTATCTTGAGAGAAGCCACTAGTGAAACCTATGGCCCCCGGGTCTATTCTCCATCATATAAGTTTCCAATCTATTTTATTTTGCAATCTTTACTTTCAATCTATATCATAAAAATACCAAAAATATTTATCCTATTATTATCATCTCTATCAGATATCACTCTTGCAAGTGGCCATGAAGGGATTGACAACCCCTTTATCACGTTGGTTGCGAGGTTCTTATTTGTTTGTGTAGGTATGAGGTGACTCGCGCGTGGTCTCCTACTGGATTGATACCTTGGTTCTCAAAAATTGAGGGAAATACTTACGCTGCTTTGCTGCATCACCCTTTCCTCTTCAAGGGAAAACCAACATAGTGCTCAAGAGGTAGCAAGAAGGATTTCTGGCGCCGTTGCCGGGGAGTCTACGCACAAGTCAAGACATACCAAGTACCCATCACAAACTCTTATCCCTCGCATTACATTATTTGTCATTTGCCTCTAGTTTTCCTCTCCCCCACTTCACCCTTGCCGTTTTATTCGCCATTTTTCCGTATGTATCTTTATTTGTGTTTCCATGTGCCTTCTATTTGCTTGCATCTTTGCTTGCTAAAAATATATTGATATGGATCCACTTAAAGTGTTCTACTTGGATCATCTTCGATCCTTATGCGCTCGTGCTAAAACCCCAACTAGCCTAGTTGATGGGAAATCTTTAGATGAGCATGCTCATTTTGTGTGTCACCGTTTGTCTGAAAAAGGGAGACTCTTATGGGATCAAATAAAGATTGCTATGTTATGCTTGGAATCTTTGTGAAATTTGTGATCTTACTTGTTGCTCTAAGAACCCTAAAAAACACCTCCCCTACCTATGTGAGTTTAATGATAATGAAATCTTATCTTCTTATGCAAAGGGTGTTTATAGTTACTACGATATCGAACAAATTAAAGAATTTGTTGCTTTTAAGGGTGCTTATGAAGTTGCTTCTTTGATTAAAAAGTATGATATTACTCTCTACGAATCTGAAAATTTTGACATACTTAAATATTGCTATGAAAACTATGCTCATAATGTCTATGTCAAAGAATTTATTGAAAGAATGACCGTTGCTTCGGAAGAAAATAATGATATGCATGAATCTATAGATAATTATGATTCCGATGAATTGATTGAAATACCCCTTGATGAACATGATGCTTGCTACTCTTGTGGCCATGATGCCAATATTTATGAATATGAATTTGCTATAGTTCCTTATGTTAAACATGAGATCGTTGCTATTGCACCCATACTTGATAGTCCCTTCGACGAAAAGCATGATTGCAATGATGTTATTATAAATTCTCTTAATGTCAAAACTACGGTGATAGATTTTCGTCAAAACTATCTTGAGAGAAGCCACTAATGATATGCAAAACCTCAAGCTTGGGTATGCTAGTTTTGCTATGACTACCATTTGTTGCAATGATCATGATTGGGGTGATTCTTCTTTTGATCTTGAAAATTTATTTAAGCCCCATGATGAATATGAGATTGATAATAGTGTTTGCAATATTATTGAAAGTGGGTTTGGAAGAGTGTAAACTTTAGATCCCACATATTTGGAGAATGTTCAATCTTATGAAGTTTTTGATAAAATTTGGTTTGGAGAGGTCATGACTTTAGTTAATGTTAATCCCACTATTTTGGAAGAGTGTCAACTTTGCATGCATGTGGATCGTGTTGAAAATATTTTATGTGATAGCTATTTTGTTGAATTTTCTTATGATCCCACATGTAATTATTATGAGAGAGGAAAATATGGTTGTAGCAATTTTCATGTTACTAAATTACCTCTCGTTATGTTGGGATTGCTATTGTTTCGTTCCGCTTACTTGCATATGCTAGTTTTTGCTTGCCTTGATAATTTGTTTGCCTATAAGACGCCTATGCATAGGAAGTATGTTAGACTTAGATGTGTTTGTCACATGTTTCATGATGCTCTATTTGTCTCAATTATTATATTCCGTGTGAGCATCATTGAAATATTATGCCTAGCTAGGGGCGTTAAACGACAGCGCTTGTTGGGAGGCAACCCAATTTTATTTTTATTCCTTGATTTTTGCTCCTGTTTAGTAATAAATAATTTATCTAGCCTTTATTTTGGTTGTGTTTGTTGTGTTTAATTAGTGTTTGTGCCAATTAGAACCGTTGGGAAGACTTGGTGAAAGTCTTTTTGATCTTGCTGTAAAAAACAGAAACTTTAGCGCTCACGAGAATTGCTGCCAATGTTTTACTGGAGAGTGATATTTAGTTAATTCTTTTTGCATATGATTAATAGATAAATTCTTCACGTCCAGCAATTTATTTTAGAATTTTTGGGGGTCCATAAGTATTCTAAACCTACACATTACTACATACTGTTCTATTTTTGACAGATTCTGTTTTTCGTGTGTTGTTTGCTTATTTTGATGAATCTATGGCTAGTAATAGAGTTTATGAACCATAGAAAAGTTCGAATACAGTAGGTTTAACACCAATATAAATAAAGAATGAGTTCATTACAGTACCTTGAAGTGGTTGTTTGTTTTATTTTACTAACGGAGCTCACAAAAATTTTCTTTTAAGTTTTGTGTTGTGAAGTTTTCAAGTTTTGGGTAAAGATTTGATGGATTATGGAACAAGGAGTGGCAAGAGCCTAAGTGTAACGCCCCGTATGTAACCTGCCATATTTGTATTCCAACTCTTGCCATTTTCGGCACTAAGTTATGATATTTCCTCGTTGTCGGGTTTTTGTCTTCATGTTGTTTTTGTCTTTGTCATGCATCTCATATCATGTCATCATGTGCATCACATTTGCATACGTGTTCGTCTTATGCATCCGAGCATCTTCCCCGTTGTCCGTTTTGCATTCCGGCGCTCCTATGTCATCCGGTGTTGCCTTTTACCTCTTTTCGTGTGCAGGTATTAAACGTTCTCGGATTGGACCGAAACCTGCCAAGCGTCCTTGTTTTACTACCGGTAGACCGCCTGTCAAGTTTCGTGCCATTTGGACTTTGTTTGATACTCCAACGGTTAACCGAGGAACCGAAAAGGCCTCGTGTGTGTTGCAGCCCAACACCCCTCCAAAGTGGCCCAAAACCCACCTAAACCCCCTCCATCATCTCGGTCGTTCGATCACGACCGCGTGGCCGCAAACCGTGCTCAATTTGGAGCCTCCTAGCTCCCTCTACCTATAAATATAGACCCCCCTCTCAAATTTCCGGATCCCTAACCCTAGCCCCGCTCCCTCTCCGCCGCCGGACAAAAATCGCCGGGCCGAACGTGTCCGCCCGTGCCGCCGCCACATGGCATGCCGCCATTCGCCCGGCCGCCTCCCCCGCCGCCGGCCCGCTGAACCCAGGCCGGGCCCTCCCTGGCCTGCGCGCGCCCGCCGCCGCCTACCTCCTCGTCCGCGCCTCCTCCTCTTCGTCCGGCGCCACCGCGTCGCCGTAGACGCCATCGCCGGCAACCGCCACCTCGACCTCGCCGCCCCTGCCCGTCGACTCCGGCCGCCGTGCCTTCCTCCTCGCCGGCGCCGTGCCGCCTCTGCTGCCCGGCCGCCGTGTCTCCTCCGCAGCTCCGCCGCGCCGCGCATCTCCGGCGCCGCCCTCCGACAACTCCGGCGTGGACTCCGGTGGGAACGGCGACGAACCTCGGAACGTGGACTCCGCCTCAGATCTAGATCCGATTGATTAGGGTTGACTTTGTCCCAGTTTTCCTTTATTTTTAGCATATTTCATCCTACCATAACTCATCATCCGTAGCTCCATTTTGGGCGTGTAGCATATCGAATTGTTCGTCTCGACGAGCACTTCATTTCATTCCATTGCACCATGTTCATTTGAGCTCATCTTGATGCCCTAAATGATGTTGCAAGAGTGCTATGCAATGTTAGCTTCAGATTCTTAGCAGAGTTTGGACATTTGTCATTTTTGCCATGATTAATGTGTGCCTCCTATGAACTTGAGCCCTACATGTGTTTTGAAGTATGCCATGCCATCTTTACAGGGGTGTATGCCATGTATTTTTGTGATCTTTGTGGTGACTAGCACAAGCATGCAAAGTAGCTCTCGTGATGTTGCTGATTTCAGGGACTTAGAAATCTTCTAAGTCTTTTTCCCTGATAATATTTTTATGCCATGTATTCTTGTTGCTACAGAGTGGTCCATGCCTCTTTTGAGCATGTTCAGTAAGGATGATTTTGCGATAATGTTGTGCTCTATCCATCCATGTCTTTGTTTGCAATTATGGAGTCCCCTAGCTTGACTCAATCTTACTCTACTTTTGCTATAAAATGTTCCTGGTAGATTGTTTACATGTTAAGCAATTTTGCCGAGGTTGTTGTAGTTGATCCGTGCATGCTATGAGGTTGTTCTTGCCATGTTTAGCTTCTATGCCATGTCTACGTGCTGGGTGTATGCTTAGTTTGTCATGCAATGCCTTGTGGTGAGTGCATCGAGCTCGCAAACATGCCTACGTGAATCTGTTTTGCCATGTTCCAGTTTTCTGTTAAGTCTGAATCTGTTAACGAAAGTTGCTATGTTCACATGGTTGCCATTGTATTTTCTGATCCCTTTTGGCTGATGGTCAATAAGGGACTTTTGTTGTATGCTTTGAGTAGCTTCACGCCATGCCTTGCTTTGCCATGTTATGTTCCTGTAGCATGTTGTTATCTTGCTCTAAACATTGCTTCCTAATGTTAAATTCCTGACATGTTGTTATTTTCTGTAAGTCTGTAACCTGATATCTTTTGCACTTTGGACATGCTTGTTTGAACCTGCTATTGAGTGAATTAGCCGTAGCTCAGTGTTCATCTTTTGTCAAGCATCTTGAGTGGATCACTGCCATGTGATTTGTTGATATGGTAGAGTGCAGTAGCTTGTTGTTCTTGATGCATTTAGATGGCCTCGTGATGTTAATCGCAGATCGGTGCCATATTTGTTTTGCTTGTCATTTGCAAGCCGTGCATCCGTTTCCGGTGATCTTTATATCGATTTCGACCGAAATCAACTCATCTTTCCAGCGGCACTCTTGGTTTTCCAAGTTGAGGCCAGATTCAATCTTTCCTTTCCGTAACATGCATATGCATTGCATATCTCGTCCCGCATATCATGCCATGTTTTGCATCATGTTGCTTGTGCATTGCACCGTGGTTGATTGTGTCTCCCTTTGCTTGTGTTCTTGCTTGGGTAGAGCCGGGATACAAGTACGTGATCGAGGAACCAGTTGAGTACGCTTATGAGGATCAAGCTAACGTCAACTCGGAGAACTTTGCAGGCAAGATGACCATACCCTCGAAATCACTTATATCTTTGCTTGCTAGATGCTCGCTCTATTGCTATGCCTATGCTACGATACCTACCACTTGCTTACCATGCCTCCCATATTGCCATGTCAAGTCTCTAACCCACCTTGTCCTAGCAAACCATTGTTTGGCTATGTTACCGCTTTGCTCAGCCCCTCTTATAGCGTTGCTAGTTGCAGGTGAAGATTGGAGTTTGTTCCTTGTTGGAACATGTTTATTGTTGGGATATCACTATTATATCTTGTCTACTTTAATGCATCTATATACTTGGTAAAGGGTGGAAGGCTCGGCCTTATGCCTGGTGTTTTGTTCCACTCTTGTCGCCCTAGTTTCCGTCATACCGGTGTTATGTTCCTTGATTTTGCGTTCCTTACACGGTTGGGTTATAATGGGAACCCCTTGACAGTTCGCCTTGAATAAAACTCCTCCAGCAAAGCCCAACCTTGGCTTTACCATTCGCCACCTAGCCTCCTTTTCCCTTGGGTTCCGTGGACTCAAGGGTCATCTTTATTTTAATCCCCCGGGCCGGTGCTCCTCTGAGTGTTGGTCCAAAACTAGAGCCCCTTGCAGCGCCACCTCGGGGAAACTCGAGGGTTGGTTTTAGTTGTACAGATTGCTTGTCCGGTGTGCCCTGAGAACGAGATATGTGCAACTCCTATCAGGATTTGTCGGCACATTCGGGTTGTTTTGCTGGTTTAGTTTTACCATTGTCGAGATGTCTTGTAACCGGGATTCCGAGTCTGACCGGGTTGTCTTGGGAGAAGGAATATCCTTCGTTGACTGTGAGAGCTTGTGATGGGCTAAGTTGGGACACCCCTGGAGGGATTTTGAACTTTTGAAAGCCGTGCCCACGGTTATGGGCAGATGGGAATTTGTTAATGTCCGGTTGTAGAAAACCTGAAACTTAACTTACTTAAAATGAATCAACAGAGTGTGTGGCCGTGATGGTCTCTTTTCGGTGGAGTCCGGGAAGAGAACACGGTCTCGTGTTATGTTTGATTGTAGGTTGTTCTAGGATCACTTCTTGATCATAGTTTATCGATCGTGCCTTTGCCTTCTCTTCTCGCTCTCATTTGCGTATGTTAGCCACCATATATGCTAGTGCTTGCTGCAGCTCCACCTCATACCTTTTACCTACCTATAAGCTTAAATAGTCTTGATCGCGAGGGTGTGAGATTGCTGAGTCCCCGTGTCTCACAGATTCCTTCCAAAACCAGATGCAGGGACCGATGATACCACTCCAGGAGTTTCGACTAAGCTCAAGTGGGAGTTCGATGAGGACTCAGGACGATACTACGTTTCTTTTCCAGACGATCAATAGTGGAGCCCAGTTGGGACGATCGGGGACATTATGCATTTGGGGTTGTCTTTATTTTGGTTCCATAGTCGGACCTTGATTGTATCTGGATGATTGTAATGATATATTTATGCATTGTGTGAAGTGGCGATTGTAAGCTAACTATGTACCTCTTTTCATATTCAGTACATGGGTTGTGTGAAGATTACCCCACTTGCGACATTGCTTACAATGCGGTTATGCCTCTAAGTCGTGCTTCGACACGTGGGAGATATAGCCGCATCGTGGGCGTTACACTAAGCTTAGGGATTCCCAAGGCACCCCAAGGTAAAATCCAAGGACACCAAAAAGCCTAAGCTTGGGGATGCCCCGGAAGGCATCCCCTCTTTTGTCTTCGTTCGTCGGTAACTTTACTTGGAGCTATATTTTTATTCACCACATGATATGTGTTTTGCTTGGAGCATCTTGTATGATTTGAGTCTTTGCTTTTTAGTTTACCACAATCATCCTTGCTGTACACACCTTTTGGGAGAGACACACACGAATTGGAATTTATTAGAATACTCTATGTGCTTCACTTATATCTCTTGAGTTGGATAATCTTTGCTCTAGTGCTTCGCTTATATCTTTTAGAGTACGGCGGTGGTTCTATTTTATAGAAATATTTGATCTATCATGCTTCACTTATATTATTTTGAGAGTCCTTTAGAACAGCATGGTAATTTGCTTTTAGGAATAATAAAAACTTTCATATAAGTGCATTGAATACTATGAGAAGTTTGATACTTGATAATTGTTTTGAGATATGGAGATGGTGATATTAGAGTCATGCTAGTTGAGTAGTTGTGAATCTGAGAAATACTTGTGTTGAAGTTTGTGATTCCCGTAGCATGCACGTATGGTGAACCGTTATGTGATGAAGTCGGAGCATGATTTATTTATTTATTGCCTTCCTTATGAGTGGTGGTCGGGGACGAGCGATGGTTTTTTCCTACCAATCTATCCCCCTAGGAGCATGCGCGTAGTACTTTGTTACGATAACTAATAGATTTTTGCAATAAGTATGTGAGTTCTTTATGACTAATGTTGAGTCCATGGATTATACGCACTCTCACCCTTCCACCATTGCTAGCCTCTCTAGTATCGCGCAACTTTCTCTGGTACCATAAACCCACCATATGCCTTCCTCAAAACAGCCACCATACCTACCTATTATGGCATTTCCATAGCCATTCCGAGATATATTGCCATGCAACTTTCCACCGTTCCGTTTGTTATGACACGCTTCATCATTGTCATATTGCCATGCATGATCTGTAGTGACATCGTATTTGTGGCAAAGCCACTGTTCATAACTTTTTCATACATGTCACTCTTGATTCATTGCATATCCCGGTACATCGCCGGAGGCATTCACATAGAGTCATATATTGTTCTAAGTATTGAGTTGTAATTCTTGAGTTGTAAGTAAAAAGAAGTGTGATGATCATCATTATTAGAGCATTGTCCCAGTGAGGAAAGGATGATGGAGACTATGATTCCCCCACAAGTCGGGATGAGACTCCGGACGGAAAATAATTAAAAAAGAGAGAAAAAAGAGGCCAAAAGAAGAAAAAAGAAGGCCCAAATAAAAAAATGAGAGAAAAAGAGAGAAGGGACAATGTTACTATCCTTTTTCCACACTTGTGCTTCAAAGTAGCACCATGATATTCATGATAGAGAGTCTCTTATGTTGTCACTTTCATAAACTAGTGGGAATTTTACATTATAGAACTTGGCTTGTATATTCCAATGATGGGCTTCCTCAAATTGCCCTAGGTCTTCGTGAGCAAGCAAGTTGGATGCACACCCACTTAGTTTCTTTTGTTGAGCTTTCATACACTTATAGCTCTAGTGCATCCGTTGCATGGCAATCCCTACTAACTCACATTGATATCTATTGATGGGCATCTCCATAGCCCGTTGATACGCCTAGTTGATGTGAGACTATCTTCTCCCTTTTGTCTTCTCCACAACCACCACTCTATTCCACCTATAGTGCTATGTCCATGGCTCACGCTCATGTAGTGCGTGAAAGTTGAAAAAGTTTGAGAACATCAAAAGTATGAAACAATTGCTTGGCTTGTCATCAGGGTTGTGCATGATTTAATATTTTGTGTGATGAAGATAGAGCATAGCCAGACTATATGATTTTGTAGGGATAACTTTCTTTAGCCATGTTATTTTGAGAAGACATGATTGCTTAGTTAGTATGCTTGAAGTATTATTTTTTCTATGTCAATATTAAACTTTTATCTTGAATCTTTCGAATATGAACATTCATGCAACAATAAAGAAAAATTACATTGAGAAATATGTTAGGAAGCATTCCACATCAAAAATTCTGTTTTTATCATTTACCTACTCGAGGACGAGCAGGAATTAAGCTTGGGGATGCTTGATACGTCTCCAACGTATCTATAATTTTTGATTGTTCCATGCTATTATATTATCTGTTTTTGGATGTTAATGGGCTTTATTTTATACTTTTATATTATTTTTGTGTCACAGCCCCAGTTCAGGCCTTGCCTGCCTTTGCATTAGCCTCCATGCATCATGTCTAAATTTTATGAAACTTTGAAATGGGGGCTGATAAACCCTAGCAACAAACGAAATTAAATTAGGGTCCAAATAAAATCATTTTCACTAAACCCAAAATGCCCTTCTAAAATGTTCATCATCTCTGCCTTAGTCTAGAACTTATGACAAAAATGGTGCACACTTTTCTAGGAAAACAGAGGGTCACTGAATTAAATCATATGCTATTTGCAATTGGGCATTTAAATGCTATATATTATCTTAAGTGCTCAATTAATTCTGAACTTAAGTGTGGGTTGTTAGGAATAATCCTAACAGAGCCCACAATTATTTTTAGGATTTTTGGAAATGTTTTGGTATTTTTAATAAATCTCAGAAGTTACAGAAAAATAGAAAACGGAATTTAATTAGAAGAGAGAGAGAGAGGGAGAGAGAGAGAGGCCATTGGGCCACTTACCTGACAGCCTACCTGTCGGCCCACTACTGTGCTAGGCCCAGCCAGCCACCGCACCGTCTTCAACCTCCTGCCAGTAGGCAGGAGGGCGTGTGTCCGACGCGCGCGACCACGTGCCGAGCCACGTCCTGCTTCCCGCCACTGCCCCGACGCGCCCAGAAGACGCCATGGAGACGCCCGAACCCGCTCGACCTCTCTCGCGTGCTTCTCCCCTCCTCTGGTCCTCTCTCCCTCTCGTGCCCGAGAGCCACCGTTGTCTCCGCTCGCTGCTGTCGTGTCCACCACCTCTCCCTTGCTTCCCCGACCGGTCCATGAGCTCTGCCACAACGTCCTCGACTTCCTCTCTCTGCCACTCGTCGCCTGACGCGCTCCTCTAGCCTCACCGAGCTCGTCCCCAACTGCCGTCTCCGGAGATCCCCCTCACCGCCTCGCTCAGCTCCGACCTCCTCCAAGCCCGTTGTCTGCTTCACTGCATCTGCCGTGAGCCACTGACCATCCTCCCCATCTCCGTTCTCTCTGCCACTCACCGTAGTCGCCGCACCAAGCACACCCGCACGCGCCGCCGCCTGAGCTCACCATCGGCGTGGCTCCGGCCACGCAACGGCTCAGCCGTCCTGTCCAATGACCTCGCCGCGTCGCGTAGGGCCTGTAGATTCCTCGAAAGTGTCGAATCATCCGCCGTAGCCTCGACCCCGAGCTCACCCGAGCTCCGGCAACCGTCGAGGTCATCGCCGGCGACTACTCCGGCCACCCCAGGGCCCAGGCCCAACCACCACCACTACTCGATGTGGACATGCGTACGCATCACATAGATGCCCTCCGCTGGCCGTTTGGTCGCCGAAGACGCAAACCCGAGGCTCGCCACCGCTACTGGCCTTGTCGGCGTCAAGTCACTGGTGGGTTTGACCCACTTTTACCCCGGCTGGACCCCACCTGAGTCAATGACATGTGGGGCCGGCCCCTAACTGAAATAGTTTAAGCTTTAATTAGTGCTAATCACCACTATTAGGGGTTAATGACCTTGCTAACTAACTCTATGTCACTGACATGTGGCCACAGGCCCTTAACTAACCTAGGTTAGGATTAGATTAATGTTAATTAACTTGGTTAGTTAGGTTAGTCACTGACCAGTGGCCCCCACTGGTCAGGTTTGACCAGGGGCATCCTAGTTGACCTACCGACGCCAGGCTTACGTCATGCTGACCTCATAATCATTTTCTCACGATTTAATATTTCAGAAATGAATTATAGAATCCAGAAAATTGTTTAAACTTCTAAAAATCATAGAAAATAAACCGTAACTCCAAATGAAATAATTTATATATGAAAAATTATCAAAAAATCCAATCTATCCATTTATGCTACTTTCATGCATGTTCAACCAACTTATACCAACTGTATAAGTGAAAACATGATAATGGCATTTTAAATACTTCTTATTGAGTTTGCATATGAACCCTTGGTTCATATGTACTTCATTTAAATTGTTGCTAGATGCATTAGTACAAATCACATCATATTTCCATGTCATGATCATGCATCATATTTGTCGCATTGCATTGATTGTGTTCTTTCTCTGTTGTCGGTGTTTGTCCCCTCTCAGTAGACGTGGTTTCGACGATGAGTTCGATGACACCGACGAAGAGTTATACTATCTTCAGAAGTTCCAGGCAAGCAAAACCCCCTTGTTCATTCCGATACAATCCCACTCTCTCGCTCCTGCTCTCTTTTACTGCATTAGGACAACAACGATTCAACTGTTACATGCTGCGGTAGTTGAAACCCTTTCCTCTGCATGACCTGTCATTGCCACAGTAAATAGATGAAACCCGCTAGCATGAGTAGGAATTGTTTGAGCCCTAATGTGCCTACTCATTCATGCTTGTTTGTCATGCCTGCTACTGCTTAGAGTTGTGTCAGGTCTGATTCATCCGGGATGAATTGGAAAGTTGTGAACATGTCCTACTGTGTGTGAGCTAAGTGTGTTGAACACGATTTGGTAAAGGTATTGATGAGAGGCCATGTAGGAGTACATGGTGGGTTGTTTCATTGGAACCGTCCTTAAGCACCGAGATCTGTATGTGTGATTTAAGAACCAGCTACTACCATGCATTGGGCCCGAAACCAATGGACCCTCTCGGCTTCTTAACCACCCTAATCCTCTGTCCAGGAGTTGCAATTAGTTTCTGGTGTTTATAGGATATGTGTTGGCGGCCGTGCATAGCACTGACCCTAGGGGTGGGCTATGTTGCGGTAGATACATCGTGGCACGGTGTACCGAGTCGCCCATTTGGTGTCTCAGGAACCCTGTACACATCGTTCGGGGCCGTATGTGGAAACCTTGACTGGACTCCCTGCGGATGGAACCTGGATAGGCGATAAACCTGGACTAGAGACTTGAGTGTTTAGGTAGGCCGTGGCCGACACCCTCGTTGGGCTTCCGCTTGAAGGTTGCCGAGTACATGTCGTGTAAACGGCGGTAAGTGGTGAGAGCGTGTGTGAAGAAGTACACCCCTGCAGGGTTAACATCATATATTAGAATAGCCGCGTCCACCGTAAAGGACTACTTGGTTGCCTATACAGTTCATAGACAAGTGAAAGTGGATACTCTAAAACTCGCAAGATAAGCGTGAGTGCTATGTATGGCGTTCTCGTAGGGGTACGGGAGCTGATCCGTAGTGGTGTGTTGTTATGGTGAATATGCGGACTCGTGTGCGCCACCTCAAAGAAGTTACTTGCAGTCGTAGTTTAGGATAGCCACCGAGTCAAAGCTGGCTTGCTGTAGTTAAACTCCACCACCCCCTTTGTTGATACCGATGCATATGTAGCTAGTTCTGATGTAAGTCTTGCTGGGTACATTTGTACTCACATTTGCTTATTTTATGTTTTTGCAGAGAGACTTCAGTCTCGCTAGTAGTTCCATGTGGACTTCGACATTTAGCTTGATACCTCAGCTACGATCTTGTGCCCTCGGCAGGATCTGGTAGATAGTCAGGCTTCTCAGCCCTTTTCATTTGTAGATGTCTGTACTCAGACATGTTAAGCTTCCGCATGTGCTTTGACTTGTATGCTCTGAATGTTGGGTCATGAGACCCATGTTTGTAATATCTCGCTCCTCGGAGCCTAATGAATAAATACTTTGAGTCGTAGAGTTTTGTTGTGATGCCATGTTGTATTTGCACATATCGAGCATATTGTGTGTATGTTATTGAAATGCTTGGTATGTGTGGGATCCGACAATCTAGTTGTTTATCCTTGGTAGCCTCTCTTATGGGGAAATGTAGTCTGGTGCTTCCACTCAGCCTTGGTAGTCCGCTATAGCCCGGTTTACCAGAGTCCTGCTAGCCCAGCACTGCTGCTTCGCAACACTTAGACTGGCCGGCATGTGATTCACTTCGTTCCTGTGTTTGTCCCTTTGGGGAAATGTCACACGGAGACATCCGAAGTCCTGCTAGCCTGCTATAGCCCGGGTTCCCGGAGTCCTGTTAGCCCAGTTGCTACAGCCCGGATTCATATGATGTTGACCGACATGCTTGATGTTGATTCATGTATGCCTGTCCCCGTAAGTTAGTGCCACTATGGGTTCATGACTAGTCATGTCGGCCCGGGTTCTCTGTTATATGGATGCTAGCAACACTATCATATACGTCAGCCAAAAGGCGCAAACGGTCCCGGCCCATGGTAAGGCGACACCCGTGGAAATACCGTGCGTGAGGCCGCAAAGTGATATGAGGTGTTACAGGCTAGATCGGTGTGACTTAGAATCAGGGTCCTGACATTTCGGGACTAACCTATTAACCGGCGGCCCAGCCCAAATTGTTGTTTTTTGCCTATTTTAGTGTTTTGCGGAAAAGGAATATCAAATGGAGTCCAAACGGAATGAAACCTTCGAAAAAGTTATTTTTGGAATGCACGTCAGGGGATCAACGAGGAAGCCACGAGGCAGGGGGCGTGCCCACCCCCCTGGGCGCGCCCTCCACCCTCATGGGCCCCTCATGGCTCCCCTGATGTATTTCTTCCACCTATATATATCCATATACCCCGCAAACATCCAGGAGAACCACGAAACCCTATTTCCACCGCCGCAACCTTCTGTACCCAAGAGATCCCATCTTGGGGCCTTTTTCGGAGCTCCGCCGAAGGGGGCATTGATCACGGAGGGCCTCTACATCAACTCCATGGCCCCTCCTATGATGTGTGAGTAGTTTACCTTAGACCTTCAGGTCCATAGTTATTAGCTAGATGGCTTCTTCTCTCTCTTTGGATCTCAATACAAAGTTCTCCTCGATTCTCTTGGAGATCTATTCGATGTAACACTTTTTGTGGTGTGTTTGTCGAGATCCGATGAATTGTGGGTTTATGATCAAGATTATCTATGAACAGTATTTGAATCTTCTCTGAATTCTTTTATGTATGATTGCTTATCTTTGTAAGTATCTTCAAATTATTAGTTTGGTTTGGCCTACTAGATTGATCTTTCTTGCAATAGGAGAAGTGCTTAGCTTTGGGTTCAATCTTGCGGTGCTCGATCCCAGTGACAGAAAGGGAAACGACATGTACCGTATTGTTGCCATCGAGGATAAAAAGATGGGGTTTATATCATATTGCATGAGTTTATCCCTCTACATCATGTCATCTTGCTTAAGGTGTTACTCTGTTCTTATGAACTTAATACTCTAGATGCATGCTGGATAGCGTCGATGTGTGGAGTAATAGTAGTAGATGCAGATAGGAGTCGGTCTACTTGTCACGGACGTGATGCCTATATACATGATCATACCTAGATATTCTCATAATTATTCGCTTTTCTATCAATTGCTCGACAGTAATTTGTTCACCCACCGTAATACTTATGCTATCTTGAGAGAAGCCACTAGTGAAACCTATGGCCACCGGGTCTATTCTCCATCATATAAGTTTCCAATCTATTTTATTTTGCAATCTTTACTTTCAATCTATATCATAAAAATAGCAAAAATATTTATCTTATTATTATCATCTCTATCAGATCTCACTCTTGCAAGTGGCCGTGAAGGGATTGACAACCCCTTTATCACGTTAGTTGCGAGGTTCTTATTTGTTTGTGTAGGTACGAGGTGACTCGCGCGTAGTCTCCTACTAGATTGATACCTTGGTTCTCAAAAACTGAGGGAAATACTTACGCTGCTTTGCTGCATCACCCTTTCCTCTTCAAGGGAAAACCAACGTGTGCTCAAAAGGTAGCAGGATATCACAATATCTCTTATTTAATTAATGCATCTATATACTTGGTAAAGGGTGGAAGGCTCGGCCTTGTGCCTGGTGTTTTGTTCCACTCTTGTCGCCCTAGTTTCCATCATACTGGTGTTATGTTCCTTGATTTTGCGTTCCTTACGCGGCTGGGTGTTATGGGAACCCCTTGACAGTTCGCTTTGAATAAAACTCCTCCAGCAAGGGCCAACCTTGGTTTTAACATTTGCCACCTAAGCCTTTTTCCCTTGGGTTCTGCAGACTCAAGGGTCATCTTTATTTTAACCCCCGGGCCAGTGCTCCTCTAGTGTTGGTCCAAAACAGAGCCACTTGCGGTGCCGCCCCTAGGCAACTTGGGGTATCTTCTGTTGCCGTACGTAGTGTTCATCCGGTGTGCCCTGAGAACGAGATACGTGCGACTCCTATCGGGATTTGTTGGCACATCGGGCGGCTTTGCTGGCCTTGTTTTACCATTGTCGAAATGTCTTGTAATCGGGATTCCGAGACTGATCGGGTCTTTCCGGGAAAAGGAATATCCTTCGTTGACCATGAGATCTTGTGATAGTCTAAGTTGTGACACCACTGTAGGGTATAAACTTTTGAGAGCCGTGCCCGCGGTTATGTGGCAGATGGGAATTTGTTAATGTCCGGTTATAGAGAACTTGACACTTAACTTAATTAAAATGCATGAACTGTGTGTGTAGCCATGATGGTCTCTTTTCGGCGGAGTCCGGGAAGTGAACACGGCCTTGTGTTATGCTTGAACGTAAGTAGTTTAAGGATCACTTCTAGCTTCTCGACCATTGCGTTGCTTCTCTTCTCGCTCTTATTTGCATATGTTAGCCACCATATTTGCTTAGTGCTTGCTGCAGCTCCACCCCATTACCCCCTTTCCTACCCATAAGCTTAAATAGTCTTGATCTCACGGGTGTGAGATTGCTGAGTCCTCGTGACTCACAGATACTTCCAAATAGTTGCAGGTGCCGATGATCAGTAGTGGAGCCCAGTTGGGACGATCAGGGATCTAGCATTTGGGGTTGTCTTCCTTTATTTTGGTTCTGTAGTCGGACCTTGATTGTACTCTGGATGATGACTGTTTAACTTGTTAATTGTGTGAAGTGGCGATTGTAAGCCAACTCTTTATCCCTTTCTTATTCAGTACATGGGATTGTGTGAAGATTACCCCTCTTGTGACAAAACCACTATGCGGTTATGCCTCTAAGTCGTGCCTCGACACGTGGGAGATATAGCCGCATTGTGGGCATTACAGTGACCTAGGGTCATTTCGGACAAATCAGGTCGGGTTGCCTCCTGGCTATAAATAGCCTACCCCCTACACCATAAATTGGTGGCTGCTCAGAGTTAGTACACGGCTTTTGTCGTTTGAGAGCAACCCACCTCCGAAGCATTTAAGAGAGAGATCCTTGTGAGGACAAATCCCAAAACACCCAGAGCCAAAGAGTGCTAGGCATCACTGAAATCTTTCTGTCTGCGTGACATGAAGACTTGGTACACTTGAGGACTGTGAATCCTCCAGCCGGTTTGGCGTCGCGTTCTGAGCGTCCAAGAGTCATTGTGGATCGCTGGTGAACGAAGTCTGTGAAGGTTTGGAAGTCTACCTTGAAGACTTACCAGAGTGATTGGGTGAGGAGTGTGTGTCCTTAGCTCAAGGGGAATAAGGTGAAGACGCGGTCTTCTGAGTTGAATCTCAGCCTCCCTAACCAGACTTACAGTTGTCACATCAACTGGAACTGGTCTACCAAATCCTTGTCTTCATCAAGCTACTGGTTCTATCCTTCACTTTCCTTTACTTTATAGTCTGTCTTCATGAAGTCATTGCATGTGTCGGTGTCAAAACCGGTGGATCTCGGGTAGGGGGTCCCGAACTGTGCGTCTAAGGCAGATGGTAAAAGGAGATAGGGGACACAATGTTTACCCAGGTTCGGGCCCTCTTGGTGGAGGTAATACCCTACTTCCTGCTTGATTGATCTTGATGATATGAGTATTACAAGAGTTGATCTACCACGAGATCGTAGAGGCTAAACCCTAGAAGCTAGTCTATGATTATGATTGTTGTTGTCCTACGGACTAAACCCTCTGGTTTATATAGACACCGGAGGGGGCTAGTGTTACACAGAGTCGCTTACAAGGGAGGAGATCTACATATCCGAATGGCCAAGCTTGCCTTCCACGCAAAGGAGAGTCCCACCCGGACACGGGACGAAGTTTTCAATATTGTATCTTCATAGTCCAACAGTCCGGCCAAAGGATATAATCCGGCTGTCCGAGGACCCCCTAATCCAGGACTCCCTCGGTAGCCCCCGAACCAGGCTTCAATGACGATGAGTCCAGCGCGCAGATTGTCTTCGGCATTGCAAGGCGGGTTCTTCTCCAAATTCCGAATACCTGTCGAGTAGTGTTCGGCTTCCCATAAATGTTGCACTCCTCGGCTTCTGCACGTTAATGATGGATATCTTCCACGTGTCGAGCGAATGTGAGAAGTTGGGGCATTTTTACATTTGCCACCCTAACCCTGCGAGTAAATCGCCTATTTGAAGAGTCGGGGATCCTCAGATCAGATCACACCATCCTCCCATAGCGAGTATCCATCGGAGCGCGCCCGGAAAAGCCCATCCTATCATGGCCAGCCATCGCAGCTCCTCCTCTCGCTCCCGTAGCGCTAAGCCAGGCAATTGGGAGAAGTGTTCCGTCCCTCACAGCCAATTAGTAGAGTTACAGACCCAGGGTTTTTTCCTCCTGCGTATATGGTCCCTGTACGAGCCGGACTAGCCACTTACAACGACGGGGATCAAGCAGAGAGCTTCCCCAACCCGTCCATGCCGGAGCGGGTATGCCTTGTCCCTTACTTATTGAGAGGACTCGGATTTCCAATCCATCCGTTCCTCTACGGGCTCTTGGAGTTCTACGGCCTCCAGCTGCATAACTTTACTCCCGCCTCCATATTACACATCGCCGGCTATGTCGCATTTTGCGAGCTGTTTCTGGACTGCGAAGCTCATTTCGAGCTATGGAAAAGGCTATTCTGCCTCGTACCCCGTACATAGAAGGAGTCAGTATATCATGTGGGCGGAGCCGAAATATGGCGCATCACCGGGACCGGATACCTGTCCGGTACCCCAAAGAAGACATCCGAAGACTGGCCTTCAGAGTGGTTTCATATGGAGGATGTCCCCCTTTCGGACCCTATTCGGATGGGCCTTCCTGAGTTCAATAATGCCCCTTTGAAGAAATGCCATAGTTGGCGTCCTCAGAATCCCCAGGAGGAAGATGATAGAGAGGTCCTTCACCTGATGGGCAGGATATAAACGCTGGCCAAATCAGGACTGACAATAATCGAAGTTATGTCAATATGTATAATGTGGGGGGTGCAGCCACTTAAGTATCGAGGGAAACCCATGTGGCACTTCAATGGAGAAGACGATGCCACACGCTGCGGCCGTAAAGGTCCGGACTCCGCCGCCGCTCTAGCGAAAGTACTGTCCGATTTATACAAAGGAGAGGAAGAGGAGTTCATCCGTATTAAGCCACGGGATGGATTCTCCATGTACACCCCCAAACTAGGTGAGCTGCTACCTTTCACTCCAGATCTTCCCGCATTCTTAATTATAAGTATTTACCTTGCTATTTCATAGCAGGAACTGCAAAAAGCTGTGAGGGAGGTCCATAGCCCGTCTCCACAGCCAGAGGACCCTGACCGGGCCCTCGACCCCGGACTCGAAGAAGATCCGGACATATTCGTGGAACTCATTGACAGGACGTTCTATCAGTTGAGCTACGACGGGGCCTTGGTGGCTATCATAGCCGATTATCCGGTCCTGCTCCCTGCATCGCATGTAAGTAAAACTGGAGTCCCAACTTCCGAGAAGGATCCCTTTTTTGCACTTCACCCATCACACACATATGGTGTCCTACAGGGAAGGCCCTCGGGACGCCACGCCGAACCCGCAGTGACTCACTAGCAAGGGGCACCGAAACCGGGTAGGCTTAAAAGGAAGGCGGTCAGGACTGAGACGCCATCGCAAAGGTATGAAAAAACCCTGGTCCATGGTTTGTCGTCTTTAAAATATAATAACGTCCATTGTTCCTGGCAGGAAAAACGCTCGCCGGACCGTGCCCAGAGAGCCTGTCGGCCATGCCTCC
Source organism: Triticum urartu (assembly GCF_003073215.2). NCBI lineage: Eukaryota > Viridiplantae > Streptophyta > Magnoliopsida > Poales > Poaceae > Triticum > Triticum urartu. Next base: position 141,087,660 of record NC_053022.1, read on the forward strand.
ACCAGCCGGACTTAGGGGCAGATGCTGATGTGGGGACAACACCGGATGTTCCTCCTACAGAGGATGTGGATAGGTGATACGTCTCCAACATATCTATAATTTTTGATTGTTCCATGCTATTATATTATCAACCTTGGATGTTTTATATGCTATTTTATATGATTTTTGGGACTAACCTATTAACCCAAAGCCCAGTGCCAGTTTCTGTTTTCCCCTTGTTTCAATGTTTCGCAGAAAAGGAATATCAAACAGAGTCCAAACGGAATGAAACCTTCGAAAAAGTTATTTTTGGAATGCACGTCAGGGGATCAACGAGGAAGCCACGAGGCAGGGGGCGTGCCCACCCCCCTGGGCGCGCCCTCCACCCTCATGGGCCCCTCATGGCTCCCCTGATGTATTTCTTCCACCTATATATATCCATATACCCTAAAACTATCGAGGAGCACAATAGATCGGGAGTTCCGCCGCCAAAAGCCTCCGTAGCCACCGAAAGCCAATCTAGACCCGTTCCGGCACCCTGTCGGAGGGGGAATCCCTTCTCTGGTGGCCATCTTCATCATCCCGGTGCTCTCCATGATGAGGAGGGAGTAGTTCTCCCTCGGGGCTGAGGGTATGTACCAGTAGCTATGTGTTTGATCTCTCTCTCTCTCTCGTGTTCTTGAGGTGGTACGATCTTGATGTATCGCGAGCTTTGCTATTATATTTGGATCCTATGATGTTTCTCCCCCTCTACTCTCTTGTAATGGATTGAGTTTTCCCTTTGAAGTTATCTTATCAGATTGAGTCTTTAAGGATTTGAGAACACTTGATGTATGTCTTGCGTGGGATACCCGTGGTGACAATGGGGTATTCTATTGATCCACTTGATGTATGTTTTGGTGATCAACTTGCGGGTTCCGCCCATGAACCTATGCATATGGGTTGGCACACATTTTCATCTTGACTCTCCGGTATAAACTTTGGGGCACTTGAGGGAGTCCTGGATTAGGGGGTGTCTGGATGGCCGGACTATACCTTCAGTCGGACTCCTGGACTATGAAGATACAAGATTGAAGACTTCGTCCCGTGTCCGGAAGGGACTTTCCTTGGCATGGAAGGCAAGCTTGGCGATACGGATATGTAGGTCTCCTACCATTGTAACCGACTTTGTGTAACCCTAACCCTCTCCGGTGTCTATATAAACCGGAGGGTTTTAGTCCGTAGGACAACATATAGAACAACAATCATACCATAGGCTAGCTTCTAGGGTTTAGCCTCTCTGATCTCGTGGTAGATCTACTCTTGTACTACCCATATCATCAATATTAATCAAGCAGGACGTAGGGTTTTACCTCCATCAAGAGGGCCCAAACCTGGGTAAAACTTCGTGTCCCTTGCCTCCTGTTACCATCCGGCCTAGACGCACAGTTCGGGACCCCCTACCCGAGATCCGCCGGTTTTGACACCGACATTGGTGCTTTCATTGAGAGTTCCTCTGTGTCGTCGCCGTTAGGCTTGATGGCTCCTACGATCATCAATAGCGATGCAGTCTAGGGTGAGACCTTCCTCCCCGGACAGATCTTCGTCTTCGGCGGCTTCGCAGTGCGGGCCAATTCACTTGGCCATCTGGAGCAGATCGAAAGCTATGCCCCTGGCCGTCAGGTCAGATTTGGAAGTTTAAACTACACGACTGACATCCACGGGGACTTGATCCTCGGCGGATTCGAGCCACTGCCGAGCGCGCCGCACTATCACGACGAGCATGATCTAGCTCTACCGCCGAACAGTGCCCTGGAGGCCACACCCGCATCGGCTTCGACCCTTAATTCAGAGCCAACTGCGCCGATCGAGGATGGGTGGTTGGATGCCGCCTCGTGGGTTGCGATACCAACGGCAATCGAGCCGAACACCAGCCCTGCACTCCGCGAGACTCATGACTCCAAGGAGCCGGACTCCTCTCCGGACTCCGAACCCTCCGCGCCCCTGCCGATCGAATCCAATTGGGCGCCGATCATGGAGTTTACTGCCGCAGACATCTTTCAGCACTTGCCTTTCGGCGATATTCTGAAAACACTAAAGTCTCTCTCTTTATCAGGAGAGCCCTGGCCGGACTACGGTCAGCAAGGTTGGGATACGGGTGATGAAGAAATTCAAAGCCCACCCACCACCCACTTTGTAGCCACTGTCGACGATTTAACCGACATGCTCGACTTCGACTCCGAAGACATCGACGGTATGGACACCGATGCAGGAGACAATGAAGAACCATCGCCTATTGGGCCCTGGAAAGCCACCTCGTCGTATGACATATACATGGTGGACACCCCAAAAGAAGGAGATGGCGATGGAACAACAGAGGATGACCCCTCCAAGAAACAGCCTAAGCGCCGGCGTCAGCGGCGCCGCTCAAATCCCGCCAAAGCAAACATGGCGATTCCGGCACTGGAGATAATAATACTCCGGAGAGTGCCGAAGAAAACCCCCTCTAGCAAGATTCAGCACAAGAGGATGGAGAAGCCAGCCCTCATGAGAGAGCGGCAGACAGAGAGGTCTAGGACGATAATTATACGCCTCCCTCCGAAGACGAGGCAAGCCTCGACGACGACGAATTCGTCGTGCCAGAGGATCCCGTCGAGCAAGAGCGTTTTCAACGCAGGCTTATGGCCACGGCAAGAAGCCTCAAGAAAAAATAGCAACAACTTAGAGCTGATCAAGATTTGCTAGTCGACAGATGGACTGAAGTCCTTGCGGCCGAAGAGCATAAACTCGAACGCCCCTCCAAGAGCTACCCAAAGCGCAGGTTGCTACCCCGATTAGAGGAGGAAGCACTTAAACCTACATCACCAGCACTTGATACGGCCGACCGGCCACCTCGTGGCCGCGACAGAGAGGCCTCTCGGCCCTCCACTCAAGCCGCACCCCGTACCAAGGCACGGGAAAATGCGCCTGACCTGCGACATATGTTGGAGGACAAGGCAAGGCAAACAAGATCGATCTACAGATCGCGTGGGCGCCCCACGACTCGAGACGGTAACCGTCACGCTGGACACAAATCCGGCAGGGCCGAACACAATAGACAAAGCTCATTGGAGCTACGTCGTGATATAGCCCAGTACAGAGGTGCCGCACACCCACTATGCTTCACAGACGAAGTAATGGGTCATAAAATCCCCCAGGGTTTCAAACCCATAAACATCGAATCATATGATGGCACAACAGATCCTGCGGTATGGATCGAGGATTATCTCCTTCATATCCATATGGCCCGCGGCGATGATCACCACGCCATCAAATACCTCCCACTCAAGCTTAAAGGACCAGCTCGGCATTGGCTTAACAGCTTGCCAGCAGGATCAATCGGTTGTTGGGAGGACCTGGAAGCCGCATTCCTCGACAATTTCCAGGGCACTTATGTGCGACCACCAGACGTCGATGACCTAAGCCACGTAATTCAGCAGCCAGAGGAATCGGCCAGGCAATTCTGGACACGGTTCCTAACAAAGAAAAATCAAATAGTCGACTGTCCGGACGCGAGGCCCTAGCAGCCTTCAAGCACAATATCCATGACGAGTGGCTTGCCCGGCACCTTGGACAGGAAAAGCCGAAATCTATGGCAGCACTCACGACACTCATGACTCGCTTTTGCGTGGGAGAAGACATCTGGCTTGCTCATAGCAACAATATGACCAAGAACCCTGGTAATTCGGATACCAGGGACAGTAGTGGCAGGTCGCGTCGCAACAAGCAGAAGCACCGCATTAACGGCGACAATGCTGAGGATACGGCAGTTAATGCCGGATTCAGAGGCTATAAATCCAGTCAGCGGAAAAATCCATTCAAAAGTAATCCTAGGGGCCCGTCCACTTTGGACCGAATACTCGACCGCTTGTGCCAGATACACGGCACCCCCGAAAAGCCGGCCAATCACACCAACAGGGATTGTTGGGTGTTCAAGCAGGCAGGCAAGTTAAATGCCGAAAATACTGACAAGGGGCTACATAGCGATGACAACGAAGAGCCCCGGCTGCCGAACAATAGTGGACAGAAGGGTTTTCCCCCACAAGTGCGGACGGTGAACATGATATACGCAACCCACATCCCCAAGAGGGAGCGGAAGCGCGCGTTAAGGGACGTATACGCGGTAGAGCCAGTCGCCCCAAAGTTCAACCCATGGTCCTCCTGCCCGATCACCTTTGATCGAAGGGACCATCGCACTAGCACCCGTCATGGCGGATTCGCCGCATTGGTTCTAGACCCAATTATTGACGGATTTCATCTCACAGAGTCCTTATGGACGGCGGCAGCAGCCTGAACCTGCTTTACCAGGATACAGTGCGGAAAATGGGCATAGATCCCTCGAGGATTAAGCCCACCAAAATGACCTTTAAAGGCGTAATACCAGGTGTAGAGGCCAACTGTACAGGCTCAATCACACTTGAAGTGGTCTTCGGATCTCCGGATAATTTTCGAAGCGAGGAGTTAATCTTCGACATAGTCCCATTCTGTAGTGGCTATCATGCACTGCTAGGGCGAACCGCATTCGCGAAGTTCAATGCGGTACCGCACTACGCATACCTTAAGCTCAAGATGCCAGGCCCTCAAGGAGTAATTACGGTCAATGGAAACACCGAACGCTCCCTCCGAATGGAGGAGCACACGACAGCCCTTGCCGCGGAAGTACAAAGCAGCCTCTCCAGGCAGTTCTCCAGTCCGGCCATTAAACGTCCGGACACCATCAAGCGCGCCCGGAGTAACCTACAACAAGACCGCCTGGCACGTTCCGAGCAGGCGTAGCAATGCGGCCCCAACCCCAGCCCTCGCAAAAATGCGACACCAGTGCTTCGCGTACATAACTATGCTCTAGAAATACCATGGGTACAGGGGGAGGGGCACCATCATGGCACGCCCGAAACACGGCTTAAACCGCACCAAGGGCTGCCGATTTTTTAATTTTCTCTTACTTTCAGGACTCCATTCTTCGGAGGGCCTGTTCGGCAGTTCAATTGCCGCACAAACGATGCAAGAACTAGGGAAGCAGACAAGCCATGCCGCATTACGGAACTCCCAGGTGGTCTCTATCACGAGCAGTATACCTATTTCGCATACCATTCCGCAGCTTGCCCCTGGAGCGGACATGTTAAATAGTCCAACCTTTTGCTTATCGCATTATTTTGTATCGTTCTGCTTTGATTGCAGCCCTTTTTAATAAACAATGCATAGCTTTTGTCTATTTTTGCATTACTCTTTTTTTACAAATATATGTTCCTTAACGACATGCTGCACCCGTACACTTTGGTACGGCCAAAATACGCCAGGGGCTTTAGTACCCCTCAATATGGTGTGAGAAGTCCGAACACTTTAACAAGTGCGGCACCCCGAACTTATAGCATTATATGCATCGGCTCCGAATCATGTCTTGGGTCAATAGTTGGGTTTGCCCGGCTCCTATGTTTTGGTGCCTTACGTTCCGCTATATCGGCTAAGGTAGCACTAGGAGAACTACTGCGATTGTGCCCCAGTTGAGCTGGGTCGAGCACCTCAGTAGAGAAAGCTAAAACTGATTGTCATGATGAAGTGAGAGCTGGTCGCTGTTCGAGAGGTTTTTCGAGTCCCTAAAGACTTATGCCGCTTAGAGCGAGGAGTCGGCTCTGTCCGGCCAAGGCGTGGATAGCGCCCTGAAACCGGTCTTCCGAATACCAGGGGCTTCGACGAAATTTAAAATTATAGAATTCTATGGCTAAGTGAGAGTGTTCACGCATTATAGTCCGATTGCCTTGTTCGTTGGGCTGAGCGCCTCCCTCGAAGGACCCAAACATGGGGAAAAGAGCGCTCAGGTTTATCCCCGAACACCCCAGCACTAGCGGCACGGGGGCAGAAGCCGACGACTCGCCATCTCTCTGAATTGATAAACAGCCGCACAGAAGGTAATATTTTAAATTCCTACAGCATTGCTTAGCGCACATGAACAAGTTTTCAGCGCACAGGACAAAACGAGCGAGTTTTACTCAAAAATTACATCCCTGGAACATTCATCCGCCAAAAGGCGGGCACCCTTCAGAACATCCGTATAATAATTCTCGGGCTTGCGATGCTCCTTCCCCGGCGGTGGCCCGTCCTTCACAAGCTTCTCAGCATCTAGCTTGCCCCAATGCACCTTAGCACGGGCAAGTGCCCTACGGGCACCTTCAATGCAGACGGAGCGCTTGATGACTTCGAGCCTTGGACAGGCCCCCACCAGCCGTCGCACCAGCCCGAAATAGCTCCCAGGCAGAGCCTCTCCAGGCCACAGCCGAACTATGAGGCCCTTCATGGCCTGTTCGGCCGCCTTGTGGAGCTCGACCAGTTGCTTCAGCTGGTCGCTCAAGGGCACGGGGTGTCCGGCCTCAGCATACTGAGACCAGAACACCTTCTCTGTCGAGCTGCCCTCCTCGGCTCGATAGAATGCGGCGGCATCGGACACGCTACGGGGAAGATCTGCGAATGCTCCGGGAGAGCTCCGGATTCGGGTAAGTAACAAGTAACTCACATTTATGTGTTTGCTTTGCATAAAGAATGCCTTACCCGCCGCTATCTTTTTCACCGCATCCAACTCCTGGAGGGTCTTCTAGGATTCGGCCTTGGCAGACTTGGCATTTTCAATAGCCGCCGCGAGCTCGGACGCTCGCGTCTTTGAGTCAAGCTCCAAACTCTCATGTTTTTTCATGAGAACCTAGAGCTCTTGCTGCACCTTGCCAACCTGGGCCTCATACTTCTCCCGCTCGGTGCGCTCCGTGGCCGCCCTCTTCTCGGCCTCGAGCAGCGCTTGCTTAAGGGTCGCCACCTCAGATGTGGCCCCTACAATAGCCACGATAATCCTGTCATTTTTTGCAATTGCACCTTTTTTATATATATTTAAACAAGGTATTTCTTACCTTCCTTGTCCTCGAGCTGCTTCTTGGCACGCCCGAGCTCTTGCTCGGACTGCTCGAGGTTCTGCTTTAGCGTGTCCACTTCCGCAGTCAGTACGGCGGACGCCAGCAGAGAAGCCTGCATACGCATATTGACTCTTTTTTGTTAGACTCCTGCGAATTTAATTTGATCCTCTATTCAGCTTTTCTTCCCGAACGCCAAACAGAGCATCATGGGCTACTGTCTATGCGGTAATATTATTTACACATTCTTTACTTACCTCAAAGCCTGTTAAAAGGCTAGCACAAGCTTCAGTCAGTCCGCTCTTGGTGGACTGAACCTTCTGGACCACCGCACTCATAATAGTGCGGTGCTCCTCGTCGATGGAGGCGCCTTTGAGCACCTCCAACATATTGTTCGGCGCCTCCGGTTGGACGGGGGTCACCGGCACGGTGGGCTTGCTTCTCTTGGAAGGAGGTCGCCCGCCGGACTCTGGAACCTTTGAAGGTTCCGAAGCGGTGTTCGGCCTAGAGCCAGACTTGGAGCCCTGGGGGGTTTTATCCCCTTTACTCCTGGAGTCCGGGAGGTCGCCTTGCGGCGCCTCCAGGACCACCTCCTCCCGGCTTGGAACCTATTGGGACAACACTTCGGCGTCGTCCATAGGGCGGGGGGAGGAAGCCGTCGGAAGCGAATTCACATCCGACGAGTCCAGTGAACTGCTCGACGACGCGTCGAGCCGGTCTTTGGGTGGGCTGCATAAACATATTCGACATAAGGGAAAGCTGTGCAATAAAGGAATACTATGAATTACTCTGGAATCCAGATACTTACGATTTCGCCAGGGGCTTGGCCCTGAGCGGCCACTCCTCTCCGCCGTCGTCGGCGTCGGTGGAGTAGTCCGGAGGAAGGGTTTTCCCCTTCTTGGACCCTTCGGCCTCCTCAGTGAGGGCGGCCTTCCTTTTCTTCTCTCCCCCCGCTGGAGGGGGAGAGGTATCTTCTTCCTCCTCCTCGTCTTCACGGGAGGACTGCGCCTTGGAGCCGTCGGATGATGAACCCGACACCTCCTGGCGCCGGGCACTTTTTCGAGTCCCCGTGGCCCTCTTCGTGGCCTTCTTCTCCGGCACCACATAGGGTGTCGGAACCAGCAGCTTCGCCAAGCGAGCGTCCGCTGGGCCTTCGGGCAAAGGAGCCGGACAGTTGATCTGTCTGGACGTCTCCTGCCAATCCTGTCAAAGGTAAGGGAGCTTAGATCCCGCATGGAGTCAAACTATGAAAAACTGATACCGTGTAAAAGGTAAAAATAGCTTACCGCATGAGCGTGATGCTGCGTACTGAATCCGCGATCCTCGGTAGCGGATGCGGGGGCCTCGGCGCCCTTGAAAAGCACCTTCCAGGCATCTTCCGTACATCGTGTCGAAGAGCCTGCTCAGAGTTCGGTGCCGCGCGGGTCGAACTCCCACAGGTTGAAAGCCCGTTGTTGACACGGGAGGATCCGGCGGATGAGCATAACCTGGACTACGTTGACAAGTTTGAGCTTCTTGTCCACCAGGGTTTGGACGCATGTTTGGAGTCCGTCAGCTCTCCTTTTTTACCCCATGACAGGCCCGTCTCCTTCCAGGAGGTAAGCCGCATAGGGGGTCCGGATCGGAACTCGGGGGCTGCGACCCATTCAGGGTCGCGCGGCTCGGTGATGTAAAACCACCCCGATTGCCACCCCTTCAGGGTCTCCACAAAGGAGCCCTCGAGCCATAAGACGTTGGGCATCTTTCCCACCATGGCGCCTCCGCACTCCGCCTGGTTGTCGCGCACCACCTTTGGCTTGACATTGAAAGTCTTGAGCCATAGGCCGAAATGGGGGCGGATGCGGAGGAAAGCCTCGCACACGACGATAAACGCCGAGATGTTGAGGACAAAGTTCGGGGCCAGATCGTGGAAATCCAGGCCATAGTAGAACATGATCCCCCGGACAAATGGGTGGAGAGGGAAGCCTAGTCCGCGGAGGAAATGGGGGAGGAACACCACCCTCTCATGGGGCCTAGGGGTGGGGATGAGCTGCCCCTCTTCAGGAAGCCGGTGTGCAATGTCGTTAGACAAGTATTCGGCCTTCCTTAGTCTTTTGATGTGTCCCTCCGTAATGAAGGAGACTATCCACTTGCCTCCTGCTCCGGACATGGCTGGAGAAGGTTGAGGTGGGGAGTGCGGACTTGGGCGCTGGAGCTCGAGTGCGCGAAAATGGATAGGCAAAGGAGGAAGAAGGCGTAGGTGAAAAGGTGGATCCTTATCCCCTTATATGGGTGGACGCAACTACGTGTCCCCACCAGCCTGGTAAAACTCGCTTATCCCCAAGCGCCGTAATCAATGGCGCGGTTGGGTTACCCATGCCCGTATTGATGAGAATCCCGGAATAAGGGGACACGGTCTCTGCTTCGACGAGACGTGCCAAGGAAACCGCCTCGCATGACACGCTGAGGTGGGATAATAAAACGATTTGAATAAAGGCTTGGCCGTGGTGCGTCACACTATGGAATACGTCAGCAGATTAGATTTGTGTAAATATTATTCTCTCTATGGCAATATGTGGAAACTTATTTTGCAGAGTCGGACACTATCTTTGTGTTCAAAATCTTCTATGAAGTACTTGGAGGAGGAACCCGCCTTGCAATGCCGAAGACAATCTGCGCGCCGGACTCGTCGTCATTGAAGCCTGGTTCAGGGGCTACTGAGGGAGTCCTGGATTAGGGGGTGTCCGGATGGCCGGACTATACCTTCAGCCGGACTCCTGGACTATGAAGATACAAGATTGAAGACTTCGTCCCGTGTCTGGAAGGGACTTTCCTTGGCATGGAAGGCAAGCTTGGCGATACGGATATGTAGATCTCCTACCATTGTAACCGACTTTGTGTAACCCTAACCCTCTCCGGTGTCTATATAAACCGGAGGGTTTTAGTCCGTAGGACAACATATAGAACAACAATCATACCATAGGCTAGCTTCTAGGGTTTAGCCTCTCTGATCTCGTGGTAGATCTACTCTTGTACTACCCATATCATCAATATTAATCAAGCAGGACGTAGGGTTTTACCTCCATCAAGAGGGCCCGAACCTGGGTAAAACTTCGTGTCCCTTGCCTCCTATTACCATCTGGCCTAGACGCACAGTTCGGGACCCCCTACTCGAGATCTGCCGGTTTTGACACCGACAACACTCTTTAAAGTTCTTTGTGTTGGTTGAATAGATGAATCTGAGATTGTGTGATGCATATCGTATAATCATACCCACGGATACTTGAGGTGACATTGGAGTATCTAGGTGACATTAGGGTTTTGGTTGATTTGTGTCTTAAGGTGTTATTCTAGTACGAACTCTAGGGCTGTTTGTGACACTTATAGGAATAGCCCAACGGATTGATTGGAAATAATAACTTTGAGGTGGTTTCGTACCCTACCATAATCTCTTCGTTTGTTCTCCACTATTAGTGACTTTGGAGTGACTCTTTGTTGCATGTTGAGGGATAGTTATGTGATCCAATTATGTTATTATTGCTGAGAGAACTTGCACTAGTGAAAGTATGAACCCTAGGCCTTGTTTCAACGCATTGCAATACCGTTTGTGCTCACTCTTATCATTAGTTACCTTGCTGTTTTTATATTTTCAGATTACAAAAACCATTATCTACTATCCATATACCACTTGTATCACCATCTCTTCACCGAACTAGTGCACCTATGCAATTTACCATTGTTTTGGGTGTGTTGGGGACACAAGAGACTCTTTGTTATTTGGTTGCACGGTTGCTTGAGAGAGACCATCTTCATCCTACACCTCCTACGGATTGATAAACCTTAGGTCATCCACTTGAGGGAAATTTGCTACTGTCCTACAAACCTCTGCACTTGGAGGCCCAACAACGTCTACAAGAAGAAGGTTGTGTAGTAGACATCAATAGGTTGTCCGCTATGAATTCTGAAGTGGAGAGTGCCATGAATCACAGGCGCCGCCGGGCTGTACTCCGCGAGCCTGGTTTCTCTGAGGAGGCGTTCGATGCCTTCAACTCAGGAGATGCGTACATCTGCGCTGCTCAAAATGGTCTTGCCAGAGCCATGGACCAGTATGTAAAGGATATACGGGTAATAAAATCTAATAATTATATATATCAGTAGCCCCTGAGACTTGAAACAGTTGACACAACTGATTTAAGGATCATTATTTGTGTAGGCTCTTATGGAGAAGAATACCCAGTTATCTCAAGAGCTGGAGGAGTGCAAAGCCCAGCTGCGGGCCACAGTTGCTGCAATGAAGGAGTCCGTGAAGGCCCCATCTGGTAACACTTGTTTCTATCAAAAAGAAGGATATGTACCGGTTAGTATTCGGCATGTATGCAAATCTAACAATAGATTCTGCAGAGGACACCGGAGTGAATCCGGAGGTCGTGCGAGGGGATGAGCAACATGCTCAACGACAGCTAGAGGCTGGCGAGTGCGTGCTTACGTGGGTTAGGAAGGAGAAAAATGATCCCCAAGATGCCAATACCCAGCTGGGCGTTGAACTGAAAGACGTTCGGGCCCAGCTAGCTGACTCCGTAAAGGAGAATAAAAGGCTTCGACGCGGCATTTTTAGTAAGTGCTTGAACGAACTTTTATAGAGTTCGGCGAAGAAACCGGCTAACAGAGTTATATCTGTAGGTATGTTGATGGGTCGTCCCACAGAGGAGATGCCCGGGTCTGCGGGTGATCTTCTGCCAAAGCTCTCACAACTGCACGAACAAGTTCGGCAGGTGATGCAGGGCATTGCCCAAGCCTTGTGGCCATCCGCCTCCCTGCCAGGAGGCATGGGGGAGCTTGTAGAGATGCTCAAGGGAGCGCGGCGGCGCTTCCGATTATGGAAGATATCGGCCTGCCGACAAGGTGCAAGGGAAGCCTGGGCCATGGTGAAGACGCGATATACCAAGACTGACCCGAACCACATGGCCAAGGTCGGACCTGTGGGGTCTGATGGGAAAGAGATCCCCGTCGGTTTGGTGTATGACCAGGTGAAATTAGCCGCAAAGTATTCCCAACAGGATTGTAGGCTAGACAACCTGTTGGATGGTATAGAAGAAGAATTTAGTCAGTCTAAGTGACTGTGTACTTCAAATGACATGTATTGTCCCTAGCCGGATTGTAAATCATTTGTCATGGCGGACCTTTTCGCTTCAACCTCCGGACCCGATAGTCCGGAGTATATCCGAATACCTGCTCAGTTATGTAAAAACCGGGGTACACGTGGAAACCAGGCATAGGGGTCATAAGTGCTTGAACAGACAAGTACCCAACTAGCTATGTTATATTACATGGATAGTAAGAAACATCTTCCAGGGAGAATAGTTCCGTTAAGGGTTCCTTTCCTTGGGTACGCATGCATTAATGTGCATGTCCGGACTGCGAGAAGAGACGCGGGATATAAACATCCAGGGGCATGTATCACAATAAATAAAAGTCATCTTTTGTTCACCGACCAAATATTCCCTTAAGAACGCTAGTTTTTGGCTTCACCCAGTCTGAGGTACACATCCGGCTGACCCGGCAGTAACAATCGCAGAGGTGCTCCCCTTATGCCCTAGCCGAATTAACGGGAACGTAGGGCATAAACACAAGAGCCAGGAAACCCAGCTTGGCCAAAACTTAAGTCATATCGATGCATATAATGGAGAAGAAAAGGTACATGTGGAAAAGTAACACATGTGCGGGGGGCATAGAGCCCGGAACATAGTTATATTAAGCTTCTGTATAAGAAGCCCACAGGTATAATGAGCACGCCTAGTGTGTCAAGATTGTGTAGTCAAGACACATTTTAAAATTTTAAGGCCGTGAAGAAAAGGGGAAGAAAGAAAGAAAGAAAAGACAGATAACAGATATATATATAAAAAATTGACGGAGGTAAGGAGACGAACACAGAGTCCAGCGCTAGGCGTAGAACCTTCGGAGTCTGGCTGCGTTCCATGGGTTTGGCTCGAGTCGATTGTCCGATGCACCCCGCAGACGGTACGCTCCACCGGTCAGAACTTTGTCAATAACGAAGGGACCTTCCCATTTGGGCTTGAGCTTGTCCTTTTTCTTCTCCGGTAGGCGTAGAACGAGTTCACCAACATTATAAGTTTTGGCCCGTACTTCTCTGCTTTGATACCGCCAAGCCTGTTGCTGATAGAATGCGGAGCGGGCTTTTGCCACGTCACGCTCCTCCTCCAGGGCGTCCAAACTGTCCTGCCGATCAAGCTCGGCTTCTTTCTCTTCGTACATGCGCACTCGAGGTGAGTCATGAATGATGTCGCAGGGCAGTACCGCCTCTGCGCCATAAACCATAAAGAATGGTGTGTATCCGGTAGTGCGATTCGGCGTGGTCCGCAGCCCCCATAGTACGGAGTTAAGCTCCTCCACCCAGTGCGTATCTGATTCCTTCAAGGATCGCACTAATCTGGGTTTAATGTTGCTCATGATAAGACAATTTGCTCGCTTGACTTGACCGTTAGTTTTGCGGGTGATAGACAGAGGCATAATCGAGCTTAATGCCCATTTTGTTGCACCAGGTTTTTACATCGTCGGCTGTGAAGTTTGAGCCATTATCGGTGATGATGCTGTGGGGGACGCTGTAATGGTGTACAACCCCAGATATGAAGTCTATCACTGGTCCGAACTCGGCCGTTTTGACTAGTTTGGCGTCTATCCATTTGGTGAATTTATCCACCATGACCAATAGGTATTTTTTCTTGTGGCTTCCCCCTTTAAGGGGTCCGACCATGTCAAGCCCCCAGACCGCGAAGGGCCAAGTAATTGGGATTGTTTGGAGAGCGGTGGGTGGCATATGGCTTTGGTTTGCAAACAGCTGGCAACTGACGCAATGTTGAACGAGGTCCTGTGCGTCTGCTCGGGCCATCGGCCAGTAAAAACCTGTACGGAAGGCCTTGCTTACAAGGGCCCGAGCTGCGGCATGGTGGCCGCCAAGTCCAGCATGAATTTCTGCCAAAAGTTGCCATCCTTCCTCTTCGGAGATGCACCTTTGAAGTACTCCGGTAGAGCTTTTCTTATAAAGCTCTCCCTCGTGGACCTTGTAGGCTTTAGACCGCCGCACAATGCAACATGCCTCGTTTGGGTCATCGGGAAGTTCTTGCCTAGTTAGGTAAGCCAAGAAGGGTTTTGTCCACGGGGTGATGACAGCCATAATCACGTGGGCCGAAGGCGTTATTTCGGTGGCAGAGCCTCCGATTACGTCAGAGTGTTCTGGGTCTGGTGTTGTGGCCGGATCTGGACTGTTTTTGCCGATCTCCCCTTCCCACACCACGTATGGCTTAAACAGCCTTTCCAAGAAGATATTAGGTGGGACAGGGTCGCGCTTAGCGCCGATGCGGGTGAGGATATCCGTCGCTTGATTGTTTTCTCGGACCACATGGTGGAATTCGAGGCCCTCGAACCGAGCTGACATTTTGAGGACGGCGTCGCGGTAAGCCGCCATTTTTGGGTCCTTGGAGTCAAAGTCCCCATTTATTTGAGATATTGCGAGGTTCGAATCCCCCAGAACCTCTAGGCGTTGAATGCCCATGGAGACTACCATCCGGAGACCATGCAACAGGGCCTCATATTCTGCTGCATTGTTGGAGTCTGTGTATAATATTTGGAGTATGTATTGGACTGTATCTCCGGTGGGGGATGTCAGGACGACGCCTGCCCCCAGACCAGCCAGCATCTTAGAGCCGTCAAAGTGCATGATCCAATTGGAGTATGCGCCATACTCTTTAGGGAGTTCGACTTCCGTCCATTCGGCGATGAAATCAGCCAGTACTTGTGACTTAATGGCTCGCCATGGTTTATATGTTATGTCGAACGGGAGGAGCTCGATAGCCCATTTAGCAATCCGGCCCGTGGCATCGCGGTTATTTATTATGTCGTTGAGTGGTACTTCGGAGGCCACTGTAATTGAACACTCTTGAAAGTAGTGTCGTAGTTTCCGGGATGCCATGAAGACCGTGTATGCTATCTTTTGATAATGTGGGTACCGTGATTTGCATGGAGTGAGGACAGTGGATACGTAGTATACCGGCTTTTGAAGCAGGAACTTATGTCCGTCCGTCTCTCGTTCGATGATGAGCACTGCGCTTACAACTTGGTGTGTTGCCGCTATATATAACAGCATTGGTTCACCGACATTTGGCGCGGCCAAGATTGGGTTGGTGGCCAATACGGCTTTTATTTCTTCCAATCCGGCCGTGGCCGCATCGGTCCACTCGAAGTGTTCGGTGCGTCGAAGAAGGCGATAAAGAAGTAGTGCATTTTCTCCTAATCGGGAGATAAAGAGGCTTAAGGCAGCCACACATCCCGTTAATTTCTAGATTTGCTTGAAGTCTGTTGGGGTAGCCAACTATGACAAAGCTCGGATTTTAGCCGGATTTGCTTCAATTCCTCTATTGGAGACGATGAAGCCCAAGAGTTTTCCGGCGGGCACACCGAAAACGCATTTTTCCGGATTGAGCTTGATGTCGTATGTTCGGAGATTGTCGAACGTGATCCTCAAGTCGTCAATTAAAGATTCGACGTGTCTTCTTTTAATGACCACGTCGTCTACGTATGCCTCCACTGTTTTGCCGATTTGTGTTTCCAGGCATGTCTGAATCATGCGTTGATAGGTTGCACCGGCGTTTTTGAGCCCGAAAGGCATGGTGTTAAAACAGAAGGGGCCGTATGGAGTGATAAATGCCCTTGCGGCTTGATCGGACTCCGCCATCTTAATTTGATGGTATCCGGAGTATGCGTCGAGGAAACACAATGAGTCGTGTCCTGCCGTAGCATCGATAATTTGATCGATGCGGGGGAGGGGGAAGGGATCCTTGGGGCAAGCCTTGTTAAGGTCCTTGAAATCGACACATAGGCGCCAGGATTTGTCCTTCTTTGGTACCATCACCAGGTTTGCTAGCCAGTCCGAATGTTTTATTTCTCTGATGAATCTAGCCTCGAGTAACTTGGCTAGCTCTTCTCCCATGGCTTGCCGCTTGGGCTCAGAGAAATGCCGAAGAGTCTGCTTGACCGGCTTGAACCCCTTTAGAATGTTAAGGCTATGCTCGGGCAGCCTGTGTGGGATTCCTGGCATGTTTGAAGGATGCCAGGCAAAGATGTCCCAATTCTCGTGCAAGAACTCTCGCAGTGCGGCGTCTGTTGTGGGGTTCAGCTGTGCCCCGACGGATGCTGTTTTTGTAGGGTCCGTTGGGTGGACCTGGAATTTGACTATTTCGTTCGCTAGTTTAAAAGAGGTGGACTTGGGCCTTTTGTCGAGTATCACGTCGTCCCTGTCCACTGTGGAGCGTAGCGCAGTTAGTTCTTCGGCCGCCAAGGCTTCGGATAACGCCTCGAGGGCTAGTGCGGCGGTTTTATTTTCGATGTGGAGTGCTATGTCCGGATCACTAGCCAGAGTGATTATTCCATTGGTCCCAGGCATTTTGAGCTTCATGTACCCATAATGGGGTATAGCTTGGAAGATCGCGAATGCCTCCCGCCCTAAAAGGGCGTGGTATCCACTACTAAATGGGGCCACTTGGAATGTGATTTCTTCGGACCTATAGTTCTCCAGCGTGCCGAATACCACATCTAGTGTGATTTTTCCCGCACATCATGCCTCCTGACTAGGGATGATTCCTCTGAAGGTCGTGCTGCTTTGCTCAATGCGGCTCTTGTCTATTTCCATATTGCTAAGAGTTTCCTCGTAGATGAGGTTTAATCCGCTGCCACCGTCCATGAGCGCTTTAGTAAGCCGGAAGCCGTCCACAATTGGACTAAGGACCAAAGCGGCTGGTGCTCGGGCTGTTCGGAATTGAGGTTCGTCACTGGCATTGAAGGTTATGGCCGTGTCGTTCCATGGATTTATTGCTGCAACGTGGCAGACTTCGGCAAGGCTGCGGAGTGTTTGCTTGCACCTATTATTTGAGGCGAAGGTCTCGAAGACTGTCAATACTGTATTGTTATTTTCCACAGGATGGTGCGCTGTTGTATTGTTGGTGAGGATATCCTCGCCGCTCCTGGCCACCTGCCGGAGTATCCAACATGCTCTAAGGCTGTGTGTTGGCATGGTATCCGTTGTACTATGAATTTTGCATGGCCCATTGAGCCATCCCTCCAATACAGTTCCACGCCCTGTAGTGGGCTTTGGTTTCTTTGTAATTGGATCGGGTGACTTACGGGAGTACACCCTTTTAGTTCAGACGGGGGGTTTAGTGAGAGCTAGAGGGTCCCAGAATTTTGTTTGGGTTTTCCAGGCGCTTTCCATCGCACAGTACTTCTGTACTATGGCCGCCAAGTCAGCAAAGTGTGCTATGTCACGGTGACTTATGGCGTTGAGGATTCCCTTGTCCATGCAATTTTTGCAAAAGAATGAAATTGCGTCTTCCTCGCGACAGTCCTTGACCTTGCTCATTACAAGGAGGAATCTGGCCCAATAGTGATGTACTGTCTCTTGGGGCTCTTGTCTAATGTGGGAAAGATCACTTGAGTATGGGTGGGTGGGTAGAGTTAGGTCCGAACCCTGACCTGATCTGTGACCCAGGGGCGGAGGAGTTTCCGAGCTTGGCAGTTCGGACTCTAGGATGTTGCCCAATAGTTCTGGCCCGCTATCTGATTCTAAGTTCGGAGCTTGGGCCATGTCCTCCCGTGGACGGGTATCCGTCTCGGAGAGCACGGGAATCCGGACATAGTTTGTCCTCAAAATAGAGGAAGAATTGCTACATTGCTCCTCCACCACTGCTATCTGATGGGTGACCGGGGAGAGTTAATCTCCCTTTGGTCGGGTTTAATCTCCTTTTGGACTCCCTCAGCAAGCCTGTATGATCTGATGGACTTCACTAAGTGAAGACTCTTTACTGTTTTGCTTCATACTATCTTCCATCCTGATCCATACTACCTAGCTGCTGATAGTCTTCGTGTTTTCACTTCATTGCTTATTTGACTATGACTTGTCTAGTGTAATCTTCCTTCCGCTGCATATCAATAGGTTCATCTCTATTGTTTGTCTTCAAAGCCCCCGTGTTTTGAAGACTTTCATAAAAATCGCCTATTCACCCCCCTCTAGTTGATAACTAGCACTTTCAGGGCATGACCTGACTCCTACTGCCGTTCTGCACAACGAGGAAGACACCATTGATCTGTCCAGTGATGAAGATCTTGGTGATGAAGCTCTAGAGATGTTGATCAAGAGCAAGAAAGAGGCTGAGATCTTTCAAGATCTGCCTCTCTTTGATGTTGATATTCTAAACAACTTCATCGATGAATGGTTTGAGGACCAAAGCATCAACATTGATGATCCGCACCTGCCAGTGGACATCCGCGTCATGTTTCATGGAGCCATTGCTAATGAACTGGCCTTGGCTCAGAAAATCATCGAAATCAAGAACAAGATTGATTATGAGAAGGCACACTTCAAGAAGCACATGGCCAAGCTCAGTGTGGCAGATGTGCAAATCTTCAAGAAGATGATGAATGACCTCAAGGACGAGTTCACCAAGAAGCGTGAAGAAGCCAAAGGCTCATGCGAGCGCATGAAGTATTATCCGCAGACATGCGTTCAAGCACACAATGAGGCTGAGAAGTGAAAGGCACTTGGGCGTCCTGGCATCAACCCCAGGATGGCTGCCAAGCAAAAGAAGAAGTCTGGTGAAGCTCAACCCGAAGCTCAACGGCAGGAACGACCAAGCATTGTATTCCCTACCAGCATGACTGGCTCGAAGCCAAAGGTCCCCTCAGCAGCTTCAGAAATGAAGAAGACAAGGCAAGCCAAGGCTGAAGCCAGGAAGAGGAAGCTCAAGGACACCTCTGATGATGCTCCCTCCAAGAAGAAATTGAAGACAAAGCCTTCAAAGTCTTCGAAGAAAGAGCGTGCCGCTGCCCCAGAGCCCCTCATAGTTGAACCTATCTTAGTTGCTCTCCCTGCTTCAACCAACCAAGAATGTCGCCTTGTGATTCATGAGCCTGCTTCCACAGAGGCTCCAGCGAGTGAAGAAGTTCCAGCTATTGACCCCAACGCAACTGAAGCATTGGTCATGAAGACAGTGTGCATGATGATGAAATCCTTCCTCAGCTCGAGTCCCATTCGGTATCATCGCCTGCTCCCACGAGTAGTGAACTTATTAGCATTGGTCGTCCATTGACGCCAATTGCTCAAGATGACTCATGGGCCGAGCACCAACAACAAGACACCCCAGTGCAAGATGAGACACCACGTACTCCCCTTGCTCAAGTTACTTCTTCGGTGCTTGATGATGAAGACTACATGGAACAGACCACTCCTTCTCCAAAGGCGTCGCCAGCGTTTCGCAGGCTTCGCAAGGGCCCCAGGCCACAGGTCTCCATGTCACGCATTCCAGAAGAAGAAGCGCAACACACTATCTCAGTAGCACATAAAGTGTTTCCTAAAGCCACTCCTTCTATGAATGCCTCTGAGTCTGAAACCAAGACTGCTGAAGACATTCCGGCTGCATCAGTCAAAGAAGAAAGAAAAGAAGAAAGCGAAGCCACAACCCCTGACAGTGATCCAGTCGTTCTTGAAGAGAATGTGATCACACCCGACCCTCTTGTTGCTGAACAGATGGAGGTTGAAAACACTGAGGCTGCCACCAATAACGCCACTGAAGCCAATGACTCTGTCATGGCTGAAGATAATGTGGAGCCCGAAGCCAATGTGAATGCTGACACCACTGTGACGCCAATCACCTCTAATGGTGCCGTTCCTCCTCCAAGGCCACATACTATGGAACGTGTGTTCAATCGTGGCGAATTGGTGACTGTCAGATGACCAATTATGGTTCCACCCACTGCTCCCGGGCCACAGTACGATTATCATGTGGAGCAGAGGCCTCAAGTTCAGAAGCCAAAGCTGCGTCTGCCAAGGCTTCCAAGTGTTGTCACAACCCAGGGTTCATTCAGCGTGCTCAGCTTCAGAGAGCACAATACTTTCTTTGACAGCACCAAGAACCCGTACATGAAGCCCAAGATCACCTCTGCCAGATTTTGGAGCCATCTGCAGCGAAGTTATTGCTCTTGCATCCTGTACAACCGAGACCAGATTTTTCCGCACAAGCGTCCAGATTGTGATGCTATGGATGGGCTGCCATGTCTTGAAGAGGCCCTTGGCTACTTTAGGGATGTTGGTCTTCTGCCCTTTGTGACCGATAAGGAACATTGGAACGAAGAGCTTCTGTTGTAGTTCTATGCTACTCTCCATATTCGAGGCTACAACAGGGATTCGAAGACTTGGATCCTTGAGTGGATGACAAGTGATGTACATCACGAAGCCAAAGCTCAAGATATCATTGAGCTTACTTCCCTACCCACTCCAGGTGAGTTATACGAACCTGGTTGTCAACTTCATCAGAATGAGCTACAGAGCATTTTTCATAAGCCTGAGCCAAATATGAGCCAAATGATTAGCATGATGAAGCCATTGCCACAAGACATTGAATACCCAAAGGAGTTCTTTGTCAAGGACCTCGAGTACTTGCCACGCACAGTATACCATATTCTGAGGCATACTCTCTGGCCATCAAAGGAAATTCTTCTAAAGCTAAACTTAAAGGCGCCATGAAGACTTTGGTATTCTATATCATCAATGGCATCAGATTCAACACTCAGGATTTCTTCATTCGATAGTTTGTTGCTTCTGGGATTGATTTGTTTGGCCTGAAATACTATGCTCCATGGGTGATGCGCTTGATTAAGCTTCATTCAACCATTGACTATCAACCCTCAGCGTGCAACCACATTGTCTTTCTGCCTAATGTTAATATGTCTATTGAAGCCATCTACCCTGAGCCAGCAAAGAACCAATCCACCTTAAGAATGCAGAGTTTCGGAGCTTCACGCAGTCTATTAAAGGGATTCATGTGCCCAATGCTACAACTCCTGCATACCCTCTGGCTGGCAACATGCGCATACCGCACTGAGCCAACACTGAAGCCACTGCAAACACAATTGCTTAAAGGTGTCAGAAGCGTCCTGATGTACTCAATGACCGAGAGCTTCTGGTGGCTTTGCATCAAAAGCAGGATAAGCATCATGACTGGCTGAAGCGTCAAATGCAGAGTCTCTTGGTGGATGTCAATTGTATTCGTAACTTGGCCACCAAAAACACATTTGTTGCACATGAAGCCTGTCGGTGGTCCTGGAAGAGCCTCACATTGCTCTGTTCTAAAGATGATCTACGCGCGGATGGTTTCACAGAGAACTTCAAGTTTGACTCCAGGCCTCCTCAAAATTCAAGCTGGCGTTGCACTCCCTCTATCAAAGATTCTGAGCATTCCTCTTCGGCTGCAACTGTTGTTGCGAGAGTCGTCGACGAAGAAGATGACTCCACTTCACCAACCTTAGCTGCATTGCATCACGATTCTGCGTCAGGCCCGTCAGCACCACCAAACTCCAACGACGACCCTGCTCCATCCTCTACTCCACCTGGGAACGAGTAGATCCTCTATGTCTTCAAACCTTTTTTGGTCCTTACTGACAAAAGGGGGAGAAGCATATGAGGTTGATAGTCTTCAAGCGGGTCCCTATGGGTGGTTGCATTATTTTTGCTAAGTTCTTACAACTCTCGTTTTGAAACTATTTGGCTTTTGAGTTGTAACACTTAAACTCAATGGTCATCTGGTACCTTTTACTGCTACTTTGTGATGTGATGATAAATTCTGCATGAAGTCATTCTGCAGACGCCCATTTTTCATTGTGCATGGCATTATCTTTGTTATTCTAATATATGCATGATAAATTGTCTTCGTACGTTGAAGAGGATCTCCACAAAGTAAAACCTACCATGTGCATTTGCATTCAAAAGCAAACTACTTATATGCACATCTTCAGAGGGAGCCTTTTGCAACTTATGAAGACAATGCTTTTATCCGTAACACTCACACATACTTTTATCCCCGTTCAAAACTTAAACCAGTTTGTCATCAATCACCAAAAAGGGGGAGATTGTAAGTGCATCTAGTGCCACCCCTAGTTGGTTTTTGAGTTTTAACGACAAACTTGGTTGAGGGACTAATGTGTTTGTGAGAATTGCAGGATAACACAGGTAGTAGTCCCTTATTGATTTGGTTTACCTACCAGAGATGACCCTTAAAAATGTGTGAAGACATTGAAGACAATGGTGGTTCGTGAAGACAATCACGGTGAAGATTATGACATGAGAAGACATTCATGTGAAGACTATGGAGTGCGAAGACATAGTTGTTTCATAGTTTCCTTTTCTTCTTTGTTGAGTCATAGGAACCACCGTACTGTTAAGTGGGGTCCAAGTGAACAAAGTCAGAGTGACCGATGTGATGCTTAACCAAAATCATATGTCTTCAAACAAAGACAATGAGAGCAAATCTTATCCAGAGCTGGATGAGTCAGCTTTACTTGTAGCCCAAGTCAAGTTGACACGTGTGTTTGAAATCCGAGAGTTGGACATGCGTCGGTTCCTTAGTGACCCAGGGTCATTTTGGACAAATCAGGTCGGGTTGCCTCTTGGCTATAAATAGCCCACCCCCCCTACACCATAAATTGGTGGCTGCTCAGAGTTAGTGCACGACTTTTATCATTTGAGAGCAACCCACCTCCAAAGCATTTGAGAGAGAAATCCTTGCGAGGACAAAGCCCAAAACACCCAGAGCCAAAGAGTGTTAGGCATCACTGAAGTCTTTCTGTCTGCGTGACCTGAAGACTTGTTACACTTGAGGTTGTGAATCCCAGCTGGTTAGGCGTCGCGTTCTGAGCATCCAAGAGCCATTGTGGATTGCCAATGAACGAAGTCTGTGAAGGTTTGGAAGTCTACCTTGAAGAGTTACCAGAGTGATTGGGCGAGGACTGGGTGTCCTTAGCTCAAGGGGAATAAGGTGAAGACGCGGTCTTCTGAGTTAAATCTTAGCCTTCCTAACTAGATGTATAGTTGTCACAGCAACTGGAACTGGTCTACCAAATCATTATCTTCACCAAGCAACCGGTTCTATCTTTCACTTCCCTTTACTTTACAGTTTGTCTTCGTGAAGTCATTGCCTGCTTGTCTGATCTGATTGATTTCACTGAGTGAAGACTATTTACTGTTGGCTTCATACTGTCTTCCATCCTGATCCATACTACCTAGTTGTTGATAGTCTTCGTGCTTTCACTTCATTGATTACTTGACTATGGCTTGTCTAGTGTAGTCTACCTTCCGTTGCATATCAATAGGTTCAGTTCTACTGTTTGTCTTCAAAGACCTCGTGTTTTGAAGACTTTCATAAAAATCTCCTATTCACGCCCCCTCTAGTCGATAACTAGCACTTTCAAGTTAATCAGCCGATAATTTGTAAGAATGCAATAAACTCCTTCTAGCCCATAATATAAGATGTTAATTCATCTAATATGTGAGTATATTGGATGTTATAAGATATTATAAAATAGTGTTGTACTACATCATTGTGCAATTGTTGTTTAGCTTCTAATATTAACTTGGTGCTTTTAGGTACATATGTCATTGGTAAAGATCCGCGCTTCGACCCTTTCTGCGTATGGGGCAATGAGATATTGATGAACCAGCATCAAGTGAGGAAGCTGATAAAGATTGTTAGTAAAATGGGTCATAAGATGGCAATTAAACTATTTGTTTACATTTTATCCAAGACAACAGCGAACTGCAAGATGGTAAATAAGAACTCTGCAGCCTTCTTTTTACTACCCATAATGAGTTGTGTTAGATGACCATTTCTGAATCTTTTTCCTTTGCAGTGGTTGCCAAAGTAGTTTACTCAAGGTTACCTCTCAAACTACATGATTGGTGAGCATGCAAAGGTCAAAGTATTTCTACCAGAACATGATGATTATCTAGATGTTTTCATGAAGACCGTGAAGGATGGGCGGTCGGCCATCATAAGGGGTTGGACTAGAGCCGTGCGTGCCTTCTGCATGGAGGAGGGTACAATATGGGCATTCTGCTTCACCTTGTTCAGCAACCAGAATGTATTTCTCCTCTTTCTTACCGTCTTTAATAGTACAAGTATACAACTGTGGTTCATCATTCTTTATTTGGTTCTTATGTAATTCTTGAACATATGTACCTATGAATCGAATAATGCATTGGTTGTTTGAACCTGATGGATATGAATAAAGCTATAACATACATTCAAATTCAAATTCAAATCCGGTACAATTTGAAATAGCAACAATTAAATTACGATGAAATTGCGCTCTTCGGGTCGTTACGGCACACACGGTTGGTAAAACACAAACGTTTGCGATATACACCATAATCCGGCACGGTTCACAGAGAGGAAACGTGTGCAAGCATGCACACAGTTGCCGTTTGAAAAGCGTGTGCGATGTCAGACAATATCACAAACGATGCGGGTAAACTAAACGTTTGTGATAGTTACCTTATCGTACACAATCCGCAACCACGAACTATTTCTGATGAAGTATGCATCGTAAACATTGCACCACAGAATAGTACGCGCAATAGTTGTCGTGTACAACGATGCTACGACGGTCCAACATTTCGTAATCCTATCCGGCACTCGTACGACGATTAGTTAATCTTCTTAATTAGTTGTCGCGTATGGTTCGAGAAAAGTGAATGTGTGTGATTATCTGTTTATCACACACGTTTTATAATAGTGAACCATTTGTGATGGGTCGCGTATCGTAAACGTAGCACCACAGAATACCGACTGCGATGGCAATGCGAGCACAAACGGGTAGGAGTAATGTATATGCATCTTGGCTCCCTATCTCCGACGATTTCTGGGTCATGTGGGAAGGACCCCCCTATCGCCCACACTCACTTGGCGACGGTTCCAAATGTCGTCGCAGAAAGGGGTTAAAAACGGTTTGTATAGCACCTCGTTGTACCAATGTTAGGGAGGCTGAGATTGAACTCAGAAGATCGTGTCTTCACCTTATTCCCCTTGAGCTAAGGACACTTAGTCATCGCCCAATCACTCTGGTAAGTCTTCACGGTAGACTTCCAAATCTTCACAGACTTCGTTCACCGGCGATCCACAATGACTCTTGAATCCTCAAAACGCGACGTCTAACCGACTGGAAGATACACAGTCTTTAAGTGTAATAAGTCTTCAGATCACGCGGACAGAAAGACTTCAGTGATGCCTAACACTCTTTGGCTCTAGGTGTTTTGGGCTTTGTCAAGCCGTGCACTAACTCTGATCAACCACCAATTTATATTATAAGGGGTGGGCTATTTATAGTCAGGAGGCAACCCGACATGATATGTCCGAAATGACTCTGGGTCACTAAGGAACCGACATGTGGCCAACGGTCGAATTTCAAACACACACGACAGCTTGATTTGGGCTACAAGCAAAGCTGACTCATCCAACTCTGGATAAGATTTTCTCTCATCGTCTTCACTTGAAGACGTAGGATTTGGGTTGAGCATCACATCAATTTTTCTGACTCTGTCCATTTGGACCACACTTAACAGTTCGGTGGTTCCTACGACTCAAGTATGAAGAAAAATGAAACTACGAAAGAAACTATGTCTTCGCACTCCATTGTCTTCAAGTGAATGTCTTCACACGTCATTATCTTTGACGTGAATGTCTTCACGAATCACCATTCTCTTTAATGCCTTCATACATTTTTAGGGTCATCTATGGTAGGTAAACCGAATCAAAGAGGGACTTCTACATGTGTTATCCTGCAATTCCCACAAACACATTAGTCCCTCGACCACGTTTGTCGTCAATACTTCAAAACCAACTAGGAGTGATACTAGATGCACTTACAATCTCCCCCTTTTTGGTGATTGATGACAAACTGGTTGAAGTTTTCAACGGGGATAAAAATATGTGAAAGTTCAAGAATGCGATCATTGGCTTCATGAAGTTGAAAGGGCTTCTTCTGAAGATGTGCATATAAGTAATTTGTCTTTAAATGCAAATGCACATGTCAAGTTCTGCTATGTGGAGATCTCCTTCAATTCATGAAGACAATTCATTATGCATACGGAAATATAGTGAAGATAATGACATGCACAATACAAAATGGGCGTTTGCAGAATGACTTCATGTGGAATTTATTATCGCAATAAAAGGTACCAAAAGTGGCAGACGACGATTAAAACTTAAGTGTTACAATTCAAAACCAATAGTTCAAGAATAAGAGTTGCAAAACTTAATAAAAATAAACACACGACCCATAATTTTGTCAGGAATGACACGAATAGTGAATCACGACCTTTGGCCAAGGCGAAGACCGAGAGACAGCATTAAGCTTATGCCCATGACGCCCGCCAATCGGGTGATGAATCACGACCCGTGAAGTGTTCGACCCTGGACGCCTAGCTTGTGTGTGCGTTGAGGTCACACGCACTAGGACTCGGTCCGTACACGGAGGAGACACTTGTGAGTCGTGGGCGCACTCAACTGGTGTCCTCCACGTCTCGTCTCGGCAGGCATCCGAAACTCAACGGAAACCCGGAACCCAAGCCCGAAAAGGACCCAATCCAATCCACCGTAACCCACTAAGGGCTCCGTCGTTGCTTCCTCGTTCGATTTCTTCTCCGCCTCGCGCACCGACGTCGACGCCCTGCCTCTCCCCTCGCTCGTTCCACGGTGATCGGAGCCTCCAGGTACCCTCTCTCTCTCTCTCTCTCTCGCTCGCTCGCTCGCTCCCTCTCTCTGCCCCGTTGTGCTATCTAGCTTAGGCAGGTATTCCTCTCTCGCGCCGTCGCGCGGGGTTGCCTCTCCACTCGGGGGCTCCACGCCGGCCGGGGAGAGGT